>NW_025228709.1:6388-8719 GCF_018294505.1 Triticum aestivum
GTGAGGCTGCCGTCGCCGCAGAATAACAGGGGGTGTGGGTGAGTAGAGGGATACCCTGGGCTAGCAGTGGGAGTAGTAGGGGGCGGTGAGGCCTCCACGGCATCACAGCCGGCCACGAGAGGCAGGAGCATGCGGCACGACCGGCGCTGCTTTGGGTGGCTGGAGCAAGAAGACCAGAGGTTGAAGAAGCACTATGGCCGTTGGATGGACATCGTACGGTCACTAGAGCTAGAATCATTCATATTGACTAAGTTGACAAAGCCCTCCGTCCCCGTCAACTTAGTTGGCCCACAAGTCATCCTCCCACTATGGTGGGTCCCATCTAGCAGGGTGGGTATTCATTTTTTTGTGCGTAATAAGGAGGCACTTCCTTGCGTGCGAAGATATAGCTGATGGGTCCGACATGTCAGTGGGGGGAACGTTTTTTTGTGAAATACAGAGGCCCTTCCGGTGGGTCCTAGCTGTTAGGTGGAGGAATCATTATTTTGCGCGTACAATCCACGGCCGATGGATGTCATTACCATGTTGACCAGGCCGCGCCGAGAGCACCATGGCGGTGGACGATGGTGAGGCCTAGGAAGGGAACGACACGGAGCCGGGGAAGACTCGGCAATGGTTGCCCACGCGATGGAGAGTACGAGGGTTTATTGGTTCGGCTGCCGTCGCCGGAAAATAACAGGAGGTGTGGGTGAGTAGAGGAATGGCCTGGCCAGCAATGAAGTAGGGTGGGGCGGTGCGGCCTGTGCGGCAGCACAGCCGGCCATGGGAGGCGGCAGGCAGTCCCATCGGAGCTGGTTTGGGCGGCTGGAGCAAGAAGATCAGATATTGAAGAAGTAGCACGGCCGTTGGATTAACATCCAAGGGTCACTGCTGCTAGAATCATTTGTGGACTAAGTTGACAAAGCCAAAGTACACGTCAACCTAGTAGACCCACAAGTCAGCCTCCAAATCTGTCCCAAACAGCATACATCCCGAAATTTCTAGCCGGATTCAAATTAATTTTAAATCTAAATATACCTTAATTTAAATTCAATGAAATTTTACCCACACAAAAACAATGAAATTTAAAATATCAAAATCCGAAAGAAAACATTATTTGGGAACTAATTGCCTGTTTGTTGTATATTTTTCATTTTACAGCCCATTTATTATTACTTATAGCCCATTTTCTGGGCAAAATGCATCCCTCCTCGTCTTGAAAGATTTCCGGCCCAGCAGGGCGTAGAAAAGCAAGTAGGACTATGTTGGTTATTCTGCAAAAAACAAAATAGCTGGCTAGCCATTTTTCAGAAAGGAAAAAAACAAACTAGGTTGGTCATGTGCTAAACATATGAAATAAAAGTCTGGGCTAGATGGGCCACGGGTCCCGCACAACCCAGTTGATACCCTTCTCCGTCCCGAAAAAACAAAATTACTACGCGTGCTGCTGGGTCCCTACTGTCATCCTCACCATGTATAGTCATCTCCTTATTCCTCTCGGTTGTTGACCATGTTGACAACACCAGAGGGCGGCGCCGCGGCAAGCACGGAGGACGATGGTGAGGCCTCGGACGGGAACGAACAAGAGCCGGGGAAGATCACGGCCAGCCGTGGGAGGCGGGAGCAGGCGGTCCCGCCGGCGCTGGTTTGGCTTTGGCGGCTCGAGGAAGAAGAGACTGAAGAAACGCGACACACATTGAATGTCAATCGAACGGTCAAGGTTGGCACAATCATTTTTTTACTAAGCGGACACCAAGTAGCATACTTTTTTATATATAGGAAGAAAACTACGAGGAAAATGCGTCCGTCTGCCGTCCTCCTCACAGGGAACGTTCGCCACATAAGTGACTAGCACCCTTGGTTTTCAACCGAGAGGTCTTTGGTTCGAGTCTGAGGAACTCTCAATTTTGTCCTTTCTTCCTTCCTCGCAAAAAAAGGGAAAGAAAATTAAAGACTTGGGAAGGCGTACAGAACAAGCTAGTGTACCAGTAAAGAGACGTTGCCGAGTTTTAGAAAAAAGAAAGACGTGCTCCTATAGCTGGTTCAAATCCAAACCTAGACTATGACTATATATGGTGCTATGCTACTCTGCAAGTAATGAAACTAGCATATCCAACGTCCGCTTCTCCTCTTCTCTACTTACTCTGCCTAGCATCAGAAGCTCTGGCCGCAGCAACCATGTCCGCTGGCTGCTCGTCCACCTGCTCTTGAGTAGGCAACAACCAGATATGCGCCAAGTCGCCACCCGTACCATCGCCTGTGGGTCTCATCACACCCCCACCGGCATGCACACCGCAGCCGATTGCTCATCGCAACCCGCTGCTGTTGGTGTTGTGCCACTGCTGCAAATCA
>NW_025228709.1:9587-14123 GCF_018294505.1 Triticum aestivum
AAAGAGCTTGTGAAGATAATGGGAAAAATCGATGTGCTCTGTAGGATGATTGTCTCTTTATTTGCAGTGTATGTAGCACTCGTGATGTATTCAGTGGCTACGACATGAGCACTTTGCTGAAACTAGTAATGAATGAAACATGTGTAGCAGGCTGGGTGTAGTGTTGTGAACATCTAATGATTTCTATTAACGGAAATCAGGGGGTATCCTCTTTTGCTCATATAAATAAATAGATAGCAGAGGCCCTGTCGGGTCAGCTTTGTTCTCATTCGAAGACGTCGAGCAAATTGCAGTCCAACAGCAAACTATGTCATCAAATTCAAGTTTCACAGCCAAATATGAGTACAACTAAACAACAATGTCATCATGTTTTAGTTTTCATACAATCACCAAACACAAATCAGCACACATAACAAGTGATGTTCTCACAGCAAAATACTAAACAACATGTTCATCAGGTTTCGGTTGTCATAGCAAACACAATTTCACATAGTAGATAAAAAAACGTCTTCTGGCAGGCAAATATGACAAAAGCAATGTAATCATCATCCTCAGCAGCAGCGTCAACATCTTCGCCATGTGTATCAGTCTGAATCGTAATTCCCCATGGTGTCATATTCTTCTTCGTCCTCAATGTCCTCGAATGTTGGCTTCTTCTTGATCAACTCTTGTATGTCCACAGCACGACAGGCAATCTTTTCGCCGGCGTCATTGACGTGATGGTTCTCAAAGATATTAGGAACATCTGTGTTATCTTGTACATCAGGAGCAGTGTAAGCATCATCTTGTTGTGCAACTTCATTAAACGAATTCCTCTGCTCAAACCTTTGCAATACTCTCCAGTCATCGCTACATGCAAATGTGTCTTCCAAGAAAAATATCTGTGTTGCTTGATTTGCCAAAATAAAAGGCTCGTTGGTCTGGTACGCCGCCTTGGCATTGATGGATTTGAAATAATCATCAGCTCTGGGTTTTGCGATCCTGGAAAACAGGTTATACCAACGACAGCACAACAGAACCACACACCGATGATCCTCAAAACTGGAGATATACTGCAACTGAACAATGTCTGTTATGTTAGCATACATTTCAGTTGTCTCTTTGCCATACGTATTCGTGCTCATGATGGCACTGTTTTGTGTCTTCCTGCCTTCGTCTCGTGCAAGGGTGTTGTAGCGCACATCTCCAACAACGCAAGATTCATAATGTCTTACCCGAGTATCAGGACCCATTGCTAGTGAGTAAAGGGCATCATCAACTGCCTGCCCATCCTCCCGCATCTTCTTAACCTATGGTTAGAAAATAGACAAGTTGATCATCTTATGTACTCAATATATTAAAAAAAACTGACAGTGCACTTCAAAAGCTTACATGGTTCTTGAACCATTTCGCAAATCCTGCCATAACCAGTTTGTCAATGTTTCTTGGATTTTGCGGCAGTAACTCCTCTTTGTACATGCTGCACAACATAGTGATCGCGTCAAACATCTAAATATATAAGAATGTGCTGCAGGTTTAGTAGATTACGATGTATAAGCTACAGTACTGCACTTACTTGATATAAGGTAGTATCTCAGGACAGTTATTCAACACATACCAAACCATTTTTTCCATATCTTTAGGTTTGTCCTCTTGTCGACTCTTCCCTGTAACTCGAACAGAATAATCGAAAACATTGAGCCCAGGATTGTCTTCACCCACCTCTTTGCTAAGATGATCAGCTGTTTCAATGTATTTTGAGCAGAATGCCAACGCTTCTGTAGCAATGTAGGCCTCTGCAATGGAACCCTCGGGTCTAGCTCTGATCCTAACATAGCCCTTGAAAGTGCCTAGCCGCCTTTCAATAGGGTACATCCAGCCATACTGTACTGGACCTCTAAGTAGTGCCTCATCAGGTAGATGAACAGCCAAATGCACCATCACATCAAAGAAGGCTGGAGGATATATCTTCTCAAGGTCGCATAGGATAGTTGGTATCTTGTCTCTAAGACGCTCCAAAGCATCTATCCTGATATTTCTACTGCAGAGTTCCCTGAAGAATTGTCCCAACTCTGCAACTGCTCTGTATAAGTCAGGGCGGCCTAATCCTCTAAGGATAACAGGTAAAACCCTTTGAAGTAGGACGTGGCAATCATGAGTTTTCAACCCTTGTACCTTGTTTCCATCTGCACTGACTCTCCTTTCAGGGTTGGAAGCAAATCCATGTGGGAATCTCACACGTGACAGGACCTCGCAGAATTCTTTTCTTTTTACCTTGTCCAAGACGTACACAGCTGGTGCCATATCCCGTGGTTTACCTTCATCTTGCACCTGCAAATCCTTTCTGATACCCAGGTGTGTCAAATCAATCCTAGATTTTAAGGTATCTTTCGTCTTGCCTTCAATGTTAAGAAGTGTGCTGATAATGCTGTCACATATATTTTTCTCGATGTGCATCACATGAAGATTATGCTACAGATCCAAATCTTTCCAATACTCCAAGTCCCACAAAGTGGACCTGCGGGTAAACAATAATATCTCTTCTACCGTGCCACGCTTCCTTTCCCGCTACCATTACCAGGATGGTTTCCTGGTGTAATATGCCTGACCTTCTCTAATTCCACTTGCAACTCATCGGCGGTTAGCCTCTTTGGCGCATCACAGTTTTCATGCTTTGCATTGAACACATGTCTTTGGTATTTTCTAGGATGCGGCTTGTCCTTGGCAAGGAACGGCGGTGTCCAATGTAATAGATCTTGCTAAGTATTGCGTATGACAGCGGATTCCTGTCACAGTGAACACATGCATTGTAACCATGTGTCGTTCGCCCTGACATAGTGCCCAAAGCCGGATAATAATCATGGATGCACCAAATTACAATAGCACGCAGAAAGAAATCAGCTGGTGGGCTACTATATAGGTCTCGAGTGAGAACACCCTTCCATAGATGTTGAAGTTCCTCCACAAGAGGCTCCATGAACAAATCAAAATCCTTTCCAGGACTTTTTGGACCTGGGATGAGCAAGGCCATCATTTAGTTTGATTCTTTGGTGCAGACATTTGGAGGCATGTTGTAAGGGATAACAAGCATTGGCCACATGCTATATGTGGCGCTCTAGTGGCCAAATGGGTTAAATCCATCTGAAGCTAAGCCAAGTCTAATGTTTCTCGGGTCAGCAGCAAACTCTTTGTGTTTATCATTGAAGCTTTTCCACGCACTACCATGAGATGGATGGCTCATTACATTCTGATCTCTGTACTCCTGGTTCCTAGAATGCCACAATACATCCTCTCTTGTTTCAGCATAATGAAACAACCTCTGCAATCTTGGTGTAATTGGAAAATGTCTCAGAACATTATGAGGAACCCTCTTCACAGCATCGCCATCTTTCCATCTTGATGATTTGCATTTCGGGCATTCACTTAAGTTGGCATAATCCTTCCGGAACAGAACACAATTATTCTTACAAACATGGATCATATCATATCCAATTCCAACTGCACGAAGGAAATTCTTCATTTTAATGTAGGTGTGTGGCAGCTCAGACGCATCTGGGAAAGATTTGCGGAAAGCAGCCAACATCGCATCGAATGATTTGTTGGTCATCCGCTCAGATGTCTTCACCTGAAGAAAGGTGACCATAGCTGAGAATACTGACAGCTTATTTCCTGGGGTGATAGCAACGTTGCATTGTTCCAACATGCGGGCCCACCATTTTTCTTCTGGAGGTGAAAGTTCACGGAATGCACGAGCATTTCGTAGCATTGTTTCAATGTTGGTCAAACACACTAGCTCCGCCACCACCACCTCCTCCTCCTCTTCCACCTGAGCATCAGGCAGATCAAGATGGTGATCTGCTGCTTCCACGTAGTCAATAACATTGACGTTCATAGCTTCACCATGATGAACCCACCTAGTATATGTGACCGACATCCCATACAAGTGTAGATGATTTTGCACAGTTGACTGGGGTCTTGTAACTGAATTCATACAACTGCTACACGGGCAGAGCACATCTGATTTTGGACCACCGTACTCAGCTCTGATAAAGTTCATGAAGTTTTCAACCCCCTCGACATATGCAGCGGAGAATCTTCGAGCAGAAGTTATCCAAGTCATGTCCATCTGTTAGACATACAAATTAGTTCTTCTACTAGATATTACAGGAAAAACATATATGCTTTTTTATGAAGTCCAGAAAAAAAATACCTAGGTCGATGTCTAAAGCTATGGCAAGATATTTGGACGAGCAGATCTAAGTAACGAAATATATGTAAAGCTAATTCAGCAAACATATTTGAGTGCTAAATTATGGCAGGTTGTTTCAGCAGTCAATGAGCCCGAGCACACAGCCATCGAACTATCAAAGGCCATCGCAGCAACAAAGATCGAGTATAAAACGGTGTAGAGCTATTTCACCTAATAGATTGGCTACTAGACCATGGCAATCTACGTCACAATAAATATATGGCAGGATATTTTAGCAATTAATCGGCCTTGTCATGCCATCTCAGCTAAGCAGATTGAGTGCAGAACGGGCAAGGAAGCATCTTAAG
>NW_025228709.1:16134-18076 GCF_018294505.1 Triticum aestivum
AAGGCAAAACAAGTGCAACTTCAAAACTTTCAACATAAAGAAAGGAAACATGATGTTGTTGAAATATATATAAGAATATCTTCCTCTCTCGTAATAATTCTCTCTCGACTGAGAAATGTTTGAATTCAAGATACAAAAATGACAAGTATCTCGCAGTGTACAGAAGTAACAAAAATGTGGACCAACTTTCTTTCAACATGTACAACTCTGGGCTGCAGTGCGTGCCTACTGTCGCAAAGTACAAATCAGACAAATGTGGTTGATTCGCTCGGGACATAATGACATGGAAGTAGCCTTTTTTGTAGTGCCACCGCCCACCGCCGAGCGCGAAGGCCGTCAGATCCGCTCCCGCCACGCCGTCAAACAGCCCCACCGCCGCCGACGGCGCCCGGCGACGTGCTTGGGCGGCGGTGATGCGTATGTAATATTTCCTCAGGAACTGGATATATACATTCAGACTATCTTAGAATCGCATTCAGCAATTAATTGGTCTATATTTTCTCACGACTGTGAAATGTTTGAATACCAGATACAGGAACGACAAGTATCTTGCAGTGTGCAAAAGTAACCAAAATGTGGACCAACTTTCTTTCAACATGTACAACTGTGGGCTACAGTGTGTGCCTGCTGTCGCAAGGTATAAATCAGACAAATGTTGTTAATTCCGGCAGATACTAGGATTACCTTGGCACTCGCCTGTCAGTGGTCATATATACACTCTTTCGAAAATAAGACCAACAACAACATCAAATACAGAAAATAAATTAATCTGGGTATTAGTCACAGAAACTGCTATTCCTAGCTAGGCTATGATATGGGCCCATCATCCATTCTTGCACTCATACCCTTAGGACATTGGTGAATATCCCCATAAGACGGAACGAAAGTATTTTTCATTTCTTCTGATCTGATGCGCGCTATGCAGAACAGTTGTCGGCATCTCATCGGGTGTTCATCTCGATTAGGATGGCGTGTTCGGGCACAGAGTCATTGGGTTCTACATCACCAGGACTTTCTCTGATCCCACTGACACCCTGAGGATGCTCATTTCTGGCTTCATGGTGGGGTTGATCAGCCATAGACCCATTGCCCATGTCGTTCTGCAGCGGACCAAATCCTCTGTGGCCTTCACTTCTGCCATCTCCATCGGCACTCTGCATATCAGAATCCCTCACTTTGGTGTATTTGGCGTGAACCGACTTGGCAATGCTTATCAACAGCATGAGAGCTGACATACATACATTGATGATGAAGAGACCAGAGAAACTTCGCAAAGTGAGAGGTGTCGCGTCCGTGTTGGGGATGCCATAGCTGGGCAATGGTGTTTCTGTGCCTAACCATTTCTTTTCAATTCGTGAGCCCTCAGCCCCAAGGTCCAGGATGGCAACCGAAAGATCATGCACCAGCGGAGATTTTTGAGGAAACACCTGAAAACAAAAACATGATGCTGGTTAGACAATATTGTTTTTGTCAGTGTAGCTATTGTAAGGATGCAGAGTGCATCTACTGAAGTGCTAGAGTAAGAAGCTTACGAAACCAAGTCCAGGTGTCTTGTATATGCGATTAACCATCTGGAATTCATTAATGTATTTAGGGTCAGAGAGAAACGAGGTTATATATGGGATCTCATCAACGATAGCTGAGACACCTCCATTCTTTGATCCCTTCCTCAAAGCTTTAGCATATTCCTCTTTATTCGGATAGTCCTTTAGCCTATTGACATTGAAGCCTTCTTTTATCAAGACAGAACGTACAAATGATCCAGATTGGTATCCAATATAATCACCATTTGATCGGAGCTGCTCAAGATCTGTCACTGAGGGCCGGAGCCTCTTTGCAGTCAAAATGGATGATAAGCTAGCTGTGTAGCTCTGCACTATAACCAGCACAACAAAGCACCATATCACCACAACAATTTTTGACAGGGGGCTTCTAATAATTT
>NW_025228709.1:18329-29348 GCF_018294505.1 Triticum aestivum
TGCAGATATTACGATAATCAATAGATTAGAGTACTCCGGACATAATGTAAGGTATGTAACCACTTATAATGCATCAAGTACTGTGAGCAAGTTTGAGCCTGCTAACCATGAGAAAATGTCAAAGTCGAGAAAGAAAAGTAGAGAGCAGTGCTGCACTGTCTCAAACTCGATCCTTGGTACTCCGGGTTTCTGGGCCACTCGATCGTCCACACAACAAGTCCAGTGAAGAAGAATCCCCCCATAAGTGCTAACCAAAGTTGTGTTGTTAGTGGCTTTAGGAACACCCATTCAATTGCTGACTTGGAGTCATTCTCGGTGAGCACAAGCAGTGACACGCCTGACTCAGTGTATGGCATCGTGAAGTCCACGTCTACAGCTCGCGCTGCGGTTATAGTTATGTCACCCACTACTGCATCGTAGTTCTGGTTGTAAGAACCAACAAAGTACAGTGTGAGTTATGTGATTCTCACGAAATGCAGAAATGGCATGCAAGTGAAAGGAGCCAGGCTCACCCCCGAAGACACGTTGCGTACTAGTTCGTCATAAGAACCATCAACGGCAACGAACTCATAATGAAGAACATGTGGTAGTTTCTTCGCAGCAGCCTCAAAGATATCAATGCAATAGCCACTGGCATTATGAGAAGTTGCATTCACAAAAGCTTTAAACCCCGGTTTTTTAGGCACAGCAACCTTGAGCTCCTTCACATAGCCTATGGTCAAAGCTCCTGTGTCTCTTCCCGATAGTATTCTGTTGTTCATTCTCCCGATTTCTGGATTAACACAAGTTTTAGTACCTTATCCGACTGCCAAGACAATGTTCTCAAGTTGTATGGGAAAAAGGAGAGCTCCATAGCACAAAATTAAAATTAATTGCTCCAATATGACTAAAGCATGAGAGTGTTTAAGGTAAGCAGAATATAGCTTAGCACTTCTTCACACACTTAAAGGAAAACCACATGTTTTTAAGTGACCTGCAAGATTAACTTGGTTCTCATGTTTGGATACGTAGTTCGATCTAACATTCTTTCCTCCTATTGCTATACGTGCTACCACACATGCAAAACACAAGCCTGTTACTTGGTGGTACAAACCGAATTTTCTTTTGGCTTAATATCAAAGTGGTACAAAATGGGCAATACAATTCAGTGTAAAATGAATGTGGACCACAGACAGTATGTACTACTTTCCACCTCGACGACCTGAAATGGTCGATATTGTCCATCTAACAAGGAATTATAGGAGAAATTTTTGTCATGGCAGAACAAAAAAAGGGGCGAAACATGCTTTTTATCTGATAGACCTACAGTCAACCGAGCTAAAATCAGAGACATGTTCTACGTTTCATCAAATCTTAGATATGCACAGCAACTTATGCTTAAATGTGTGGGATTAAACAGTTACCTTTCCCAGTCAGTTCTGCACTACTACAATATTCACATCGGTCCCCTTGTTTGGTTAGTAATTTTCATGATGAAGGCCCCTGAGTGGACAAGGCCTCGGCATTGGCAACAGCGAACCTCCTCGGCCTTATTTGGAATCGGATCTGGTTTGGAGTTCCTCACCTGGGGTTGAGGAGAGGAGGTAGCCCGTCGCAGGTGCGGCGAGGGGCCTGCACTGCATCTACCTGGAAGAAGGTAGTCCATCTTCTGCCCCATTGGCAACAGCGATCCCCTCCATCGTACGACTCCCGCAGACGGTGGGGGGCCGGACGGGAGGTCATTCCGACGAACGGCGACCTCGCCGCCGTTGCGCCGGTCGGCGGAAAGGCTGGAGATAGCGGCCAGGGATCTAGGATGCGTTCGGTTTAGGCCCAAGATTGGCCCTATAAAATATGGATGCCCATAAATGGGCTTATGCTAAATCCCCATGGACCAGGCCCAAAACACCTCTGAGACAAAACTGAATCAAAATCTATACCCAAAAAGGTTTTTAATTACGAGAATGCTAAATTCCTGCCGACTGGCAGTTTGCATCAGATCCGAACGATCTGGATCTCGTTCATTCCGAATCGAACGGCAGTTAACAACAGCTTCAAAGCGAGAAAAAGAAAGGGGGTGACGAGAATCGAACCCCCGACGTCCTGTAGGCACGTCACCGTACTAACCATCTCACCCAGACATGGTAGTTATTAAATCTGCGAACTCTCTTAATTTAAATGCGTAGTGGATCTTTTTTTGAGATTAAAAATCTGAAGAAGTTGCTAATGTGATGGCGCATTTAGTAGAAAGACTTCCTGAAATGTGGATGTCCGTGATTTTCTCTCTGGATTGGGTCCATCATGATTTTTTCTGTGCGCTAGATCTATTGATAGACCCTATTTACAGGGATTTTTTAGTCAGGAAAATTGATTCTCAATATAGGATTCGAACCCACAGCAAGCAGCTTACATGAAACACTTACTAGCCAGCTCAATTAGACTAATTGTTGTGTAAAAGGAAGCACGTCGCACTCTTTTGACCATTCCATAATGTTTTCTTTTTCTCTTTTCTTTGAGGAATCTCCATCACTCTCTCGTCCCCCTATTTCTTTCTTATTCGTTTTTATCTTTACGTAAACACGCGATGACGAGGATTCATAGGAAATAATCTTAGATCGAGAAAAAAATGTTCAATTAATGATCTGATTTCTGAAAACGATACTTTAGTGTGCACTTGATTTGAGAGGGATTGAGTAGATTAGGAATCTCCAACGTCCGTCCTGCATCTAACTTTTGAAGAATGGACAAGATGCACCATCCCACGACATGGTTATTATGTAGTTACCAGGCTAGATGTACTATAGTTACCAACATGGTTACTACGTAGTTATCGGCCTAGATGTACTATAGTTATCAACATGGTTATTACGTAGTTACCATGCTAGATGGACTATAGTTATCAGCATGGGCTACATGCGGTATAATACACCCCTCGGTAGCTTATGTGTAAATAGCATGATAATTTACACATCCCAGACCTGATAAACTCATGCACAAACATTGTTTACTTTTACGCGAGGGAAAAAAGTTGTTTGAAACCATCCCCTCGTAGCTTATGTGTAATAAGCATTGATAATTTACACACCACAAACCTAATAGATTATGCACAAACACGGTGATAATTTTGACCCGAGAGAAAAAAGTTATTGAGAACATTTCTGATAACTTACGCGTAAATAAAATGCTAATGTATGCACCGTAGAGTTGATTATTCACATACAAACGTCGTGTTTACTTTCTGAAACGGGTGAGAAAGTTATGGAAAACATACCCCAATAACTTCTACTTAAATAGCATGGTAATATACACACCTCGGCGTGATGACTCACGCAAAAACACCGTGGTAACTTTGATCAAGAGAAAAAGTAGTTGTCGATACCATACGCCCAATAATTTCCATGGAAATAGCATGTTAATATACTCATTGCGGACATGGTAACTTACGCACAAACATCAGGACAACTTTTACCAAGAGAGTTTTTTGTTTGAAACCATACCCTTGGTAAATTTTGTGGAAAGAACATGGTAATATATGCACCATAGACATGATAACTAAAGTACAAACAACGTGCTAACTTTTTAACCCGGTGGAAAAGCTTGTTAAAAATATGCATCAGTAACTTCTGTGTAAACATGATAATATACGAACCGCAGACCCGACTTACAAACAAACACCGCGGTAACTTTGACCCCATGGGGAGGGGAAGTTGTTTGAAACATATCATCGATAACTTATGTGTAAATGGCGTGGTAATGTACGGATGACAAGTGTGGTAACTCATGCACAAACACCGCGATAACTTTGTCCTGAGAAACATAATTAAGAACGTATCACGATAAATCATGTGTAAAAATCATGATAATATACGAACATGAGAGCTCATAACTTTCTTGGCCTAGGCCTGATAACTTGCAAACAAAAAAGTCGTCAGAACATATCAACATGGGATTTGGTTTTGTAGGTCTTGTCGCAATGGATTTTTTATGTGAAAACGATTTTTTGATTAGACAGACAATTTTTTTATATACAATCCAGGATGCATCAGTTTTTTCTTTCTAATGCATGCCTCCATGTGCATGTGAAGGGAAGATTACAAGAACTATTTTTTATGTCCTGATAATTTATGTGTAAACAACATGATAAGTGATACACAACCGACATGATAACTTGTGTAGCACATCCGTGGTAACTTTGTACTAAAAAAATGTCGTTGAAACATGTCAACATGGGATCTAGTTTTGAAGGTCTCGTCGCGGTGATTTTTATGTGAAAGCAGTTTTTAAATCCGAGCGACGGTTTGAGCTACAAAACATTTTAAAGTTTAAATTACGAAAGAATCTTTGTTGATGTCATCTGTTTTGTTGTTATATGCATGCATGTTTAAAAATGGAGTGACTACACCTCGCAGCTCACTCCTGGGCATGCAAAGTCACAATCGCTCTCTTCATATGCAGTTGATTTACTAATCACCGATTGTGTGGATCTGTTTCTTAACGTCCAGTCGACTGGACGTTAGCACAGTCCTTTTAATTATCGAAAAGGGTGTCAAAATCTATACCCGGACATCCCCCAAAAGAAAATCTATACCCGGACAACTCTCAATACGTTAAGGTTCCCTCAAAAAGAAAATCTCTAAGTTAAGGTTGTTTCGCTCAAAATAAAAAAATTAATGTTGTTCGAAGAACGACATTTCTTTCACAAAGCTCTTCTGGCTAGTGTTTGAGTCGAATTTTCCCTAAATAAACACTGAAACTTCATCAATGTGAATATTGAGGGTTCATGATCTCTGTTGCGCGGTTCATGATCGGGCGGCTACCGCAACTTGAACGTTTCCAAGAAAAACCACTAGTATATACTCTCTCCCATTACAAACTACATACGGATGAATATGAACACATTTTAGAATGTAGATTCATTCATTTTGATCCGTATCTAGTCAATAAAATCTCTAAAAAGACTTATATTTAGAAACGGAGGGAGTATATTGACGGTTCAACTGAAAGCACAACTGTATTTAATTACCAGCCGTTGTAGCGTCTCCGGGTGAGCCACGGGGAAGCCGGTCCAGGCGGCACGCCTCCGGCGCCACGGAAATGCCTCCGTCGCCGGCCGCCACCGGCACGCTCCAGAGCGTGAGCATGACGAGCAAGGCGACGGCCAGCGCGCGCTCCATTTTTGGATCTCCCCAGTCCAACCCATCGGCTCAGTATATATAAGCATTCTGGCTGATGTGATGTAACTAAAAGTCTATTTCGGACCTGGACCTTGGACGTTGTGACTTGTCCTTGTTGAACCTTCGATGTTGGCTGGGTAGCCTGGCGCGAACGAACGGGTCAGAAGGCCATTTTCCAGAGGTGGAGCGAGCTGAGCTAGATGCATGGATCGATGGAACAATGGAAGATCGGCCGAGCCTGTCCCTCTCCAAGCAAACCTCAGGAATGAAGAATCGTATCAGCCGGCGAATAAGTTACACCACGCGTGGCGACGTGGCATCACCTTCGGGAAGTTGATTCTCGATCGAGGCTGTGTGTGGTGTGGAAAGAGCATGCTTTCAGAGACAAGTCAGCCTCCCCTAATTCCCAAGAACCGCACCAACGCGTGGCATCAGCTTCCGAAAGTCGTTTCTCGAGGCTATATGTATGTGTGGCTACCTGCTGCTGCGATGCGTTGGCCACCACACACAGGTTCAGATACGTGGCATGTACTTGTGTATGTGTGTACGAATCCGCTGAGAAGTTCCCTGTGGTGTTACGGCTCCACATGTATTACCAGAGTTCATCTTGATCCTCTAGGTGGTTCTGGAGATCACCGACGACCTTGAGCGGTAGTCCAATCGATATCACGCATGCATGCATGATGCATGAGCCAATCGAACGGATGGTCTGTGCTTCTGCCGCGATCTTCTGGCTTTGGTGTGCGAAATCGCGTGGAAGCTTTGGCGCCGCGCTACGGTTCCTTGAAAGTGCAGAGCTCTGCGTACCGTTGTCTGGCTACATGTTCAGTGTCTGATCAGGTCCATGCGGTTGAAAGTAATCCGGTCGTCGCCCGGAAATTCGTTGGTGCTCCTGGGACCGCGCGTGCGCTCCTGCACGCGAAAAATATATTTTAAAGTGTGAAAAAATTTCAAACAAAAATTTGGCGCATGCATCTCAACATTATATGTGTGCGCGTCAAGTTTCAGAGAAAACCGATATTTTTTGTGACTTGTGTAGAAAAGACAAAAGGATGTCTTATGAAAAGCATATTTTAACACCGGATTTTATCTTTTTCACATCGGTTTTTCACGAAACAACTTTGTGAGCATGTACAATATCGAGATTTACACGCCAAGTTTTTGTTTGGAATTTTTTGACATTTCAAAAAATGTTTATAACATATTTTAAAAACCAGGAGTGCGCGCTCCCATGTGCCAAAACGCCACTCTCGGTCGTCGCCTAGCTATGTTCATTGTTCAGATCACCGGGCAGATGAAAAGTTGATGTCTAGAGGAACCCAGACGAAAATGCATACTGGTTGACAGATAGAGGTTTTGCAACATTTTTTTTGCAGGATAATACTTGTATTATTCAACACTCAAAGACCACTGGCAATGTTGAGGAGTTCATCCGGATCCGATCCAAGCCACACAATAATTCGGCATTGTGATCGCCCAAAACTTGACAGGAGGTGACTAGCGTTGTTCTTGCTACGAACAATATGAGTAATACTAGAATTATACCCGATCAAACCTTCTTTGATCTCTTTTATTGAAAAGGCATATTTAGATCTATTTTCATCTCCCTCTTGAATCATCTGTACTGCTTTTAACTGTCTGATTGAACATCAATAGGTAGATCACTCCATTGCAAAGCGAGTAAGAGGCCCTCTCGGATGCCCAAAATCTCGGTTTCAAGCACATCATCACAACAAAAAAGATATTTGCATGAGTTAAATATGATGCTGCCACTTTGGTCCCTAAGGAGTAAGGATGATGGGCATCATATTTAACTCATGTTGAGCTTCACTCGTCCAGCCGTGGTGGAGACCAAGGACTGTGTTCTTGATGCCTCATATCACATGTGGGTGCCACCAAAGGGAAAGAAACTTGAGCTGGGAACTTCCCCTTTGTATGGTGACGAGGACATCAATACCATTGTTAGACCCACATCCCCTGCTGCTATACCTACTGGATCAATTACTAGAGCTCGTGCATGCCAATTAAATTACCAGGTTTTTTCGTTTCTTGGTAATAATTCTAATGTTCATGAGAATATGATGCTGCCTAAATTGGATACATTTGTTTTGCTTACAAATGAAGGGTCTAGTTTGGAGAAGGATGAACATTGGAGCAAGAACAAGCATGGAGATGATGGCATGCACAAGGGGAACAAGAACGGAGTTACAAGTGATGATTCCAGGACGTGGAAGCCACCATAATGAATGCATGAAGCCTTGGACGAAATATACAAGATGCTACTTCATAGTTTTCGTCCAGAAGCTATTCTAGGTGTTGCGTCACCTTATTATTGGGTCAGGCCCATGTAATTTCGAAATACTTGATTATAGGTTGTTTTTAGAGTCCGTATGTGTGGGGAAATAAGAGTTAGGGTTGGTTTACCCCTCCCTCAAGGGCCATGAAATTCCCCCCTCTTCCTCCATATATACAGCCCTTAGGGCGTCGTTTAGACTTTGGATTTTGTTTAGATTAAAAGTTTGTCATAGCTGCAACTTCGCGTACTTCGTTTGTGTTCAACGACCAGACCAAGACATCACAGAATCCCACCTTCATTAATAAAGCTTTCCTCTTATATTCACAATATCCAGATTGTAATCTCAGTTTCTTGCTTGTTCTTCGTTTGCTCGCAGGAAACAGACCCTCGTGGTCAGGTTGATCGTGCCCCGGCATTGTCAATAACCCTCGGAAGTTGGTTTAGCGATTGCTAAGGCGCGACGTCTCGCACGTTCGTAGTCGGATCGTCAAGGTTGACTCCCATAGAAAACGATAGCCACCATCTCATCAAAACATCGGGACACCTTTGCCTCTATCATATGGTCAGCACTAGGATTTGCAACAATGGAGTTCAGTGAGGCAACGTAGCTAGATAGAAAGCGGCAGGAAACATCAGCTGGAGGTGTAGGTTTGTGGTGGACTATCTCGTTCTGAACAATCCAGGTCAACCAAAGAAGCATGAACCAAATCTGGATAGGTTCAGTCATATCAGAGATAGCTTGAACAAACCATCCTCTGCCCATGGGAAGGATATTGGTGACCTCTGGAAGATCCCATTCAGTGGACATTGCTTTCCATTAGCGTTTCACATTGATGCAATAGCAGAAAGTATGGAATGAATCTTCCTCTTCACACTAATCTCCAGATTGTATTTTTTGTTTATTTTTCCAAGTAGCAAGGATCTGTAGCTAGTCTCCAAGCGAAATTTAGTACCTTTGGTTGAGCCGGAGTAGACCAGATGCACTTCCAGCCCTTATGATTGCCAGCACGCCCGCTAGAGGTTGCAACAGAGTTGTTATGTACATCATCAGAAGCAAGTTTGTGGGCGCTTTGTACTGTAAACACACCTGCTTTTTATGGTGCCTAGGCTAGGAAGTCCTCACCAAAACGGGGTGATGGTCGGATTTTCAAATATTCAATTATGTCCACGGGCAGAAAGAATTGATGTAGTTTTGTGAGGTCCCAAGCTCCATTGTGATCCAAGAGCTCGGACACCCACTTTAGCATACACCGTCCCTTATGACAAATGAGGCTACCCGTTGTCCCTCGCACAACCAATCTATCTCTTCAAATACGCACACTGTCCATTGGCAATCCTCCATACAGGCCCTTTCTTCCATAGGTCCAACGCGTAATTGATGGCCTGCCATGTTGGAGAGGGGTTACCAACAAAAATTGTGTCCTCAAATCTGCCACTTGGATAGTATTAAGCCTTCAATAATCTAGCACACAGACTATTTGGGAATGCAATCTATCTCCATGCCTGCCTTGCAAGTAGCGCTTGGTTAAACAGCCGGAAGTCTCTAAAACCTAGGCCCCAACAGACTTTGGCCTTGTCATTTTATCCCACAGATACCAGTGCTTCTTGCGTTTACCTTTCTCAGCTCCACAATAATAATTCCGTACCATCTGATTTAAATCATCACAAAGTTCCCAACGGAAGTTTAAAACACACATTAAGTAGGTAGGGATCGACGGTGCAATTGACCGGATGAACACCTCTTTTCCCGTCGGAGTGGAGTGGACATCAAAAGCAAACAGTCTCTTTCTGAGCTTTACTTGGAGATTTTGAAATTTACCTTTCATCATTCTGTCGTCTGGGATGGGTAAATTTAACATTTTATTCTTCGAACTAGGAGGCAATTGCCTCGATCCATGTATTCCCACTAATTATGCATGTAAGAAGATAATTGAAAGGTTAATTACAGAAAATCATACTAAAACACAGACAACCACTAATCAGGAAACATGATACCCTCTGGATAGCACACTGCACACCAGTGACGGAGGCCGGATTGAAGCAAATCTTGGGCGAAATTCTTTTTGGCAACATGGAATCTTTTTTGCCTCTTATGACTACCCCACTTTTTTACAGCAACATGTAAAACATCTCATCTTCTATTTTTATAACATGAAATAAAATTTGACATGAAATTTTTATTCATCAATTTTAAGAACATACATGGATAAAAAAATTGAGAACATGCAATTTGTCACAATAGTCGGCAACCGAGCAACTACAAAGGAGATATATGCAAGGTTGGTGCGGAAAAAGAACACTGAGCCGAACCACTCTCCTTCGCAAGAAAAACATACTACAGGCCCCGCAGGCATGCCGAAGAACCAACTGTCACAACCTAGCCGCGACCCCTCCTCACTCAACCCTAATGTCATTGCCACATGAGTCACCAACGACAACCGCCTCTAACCATATACCCCTCTAACCAAATCCAACTCTAAGACGATGCCTCCCAAGAGAGAAGCCCGGCATCGAGTGCCTTCATCGCTAATTCTAGGATTCCTAGTCTAGGTTTTAACCTGACCATAGTCGAGCCTAGCTCACTAAAAAAAAGACACATCCGTGACATTTTGGGCTGAACGAATTTTTTTTTCTGTCATACATATGACACTTCTATGACGATAATTGTGACAAAACCCGGTATCATCATAGATGTGGTGGGCTCCTACTTCTATGACAAAAAGTCATGACAGAAAATGGGCTTTTTGTCCTGGGCGGGCCGGAGACGCAGCTGCATGACATTCTTTGGACCGTCCATGACGGAAAAAACCATGGTAGAAGCGAGGGGGAGGAAAATTTTGGGGAGTTGCCGGTTACGGTGGGTGGTCGGGGGCGGAGCGATGCGCGTTTCTCTCGTACGTATGTGCGTGTGTGCGAGGCGTTGGCTCTAACTGAATCCGAGGGAGGGGTTGGTCTCTAACTAAACCCGAGCGATTGCACTGCAGGCTACGTGTTACTGAACCCGAGCGATCCATCGATGGCTGTTAACTGAACCCGATGGAGCGATTCCTTCACTACTGCTGCTAACTGAAGCCGATCGATTGGATGAACAGTGAGCGTTGCGGGGGGGTTTGGATGAACAGTGAGTGGTGGCGTTGCCTCTGGATGAACAGAAACCCGTGGTGTGGAGGGCTGGATGAACAGTTGACGGTGGAGGGGTGGCCGTGGAAGGGTGGTTGAACAGGACCCCGTGGTGTGGAGGGCTGGATGAACAGTAGATGGTGGAGGGGTGCCCGTGGAGGGGTGGTTGAACAGTATCCGGTGGAGTAGTGCACGGTGGAGGCTGGATGAACAGGAGCCCGTGGAGGCTGGAGGAGGTCGACGGTAGCCCGTGGAGGCTGGAGGAGGTCGACGGTGGAGATGAACAGTATCCCGTGGAGTCCCGTTTTGCGGTACGCCACACCCCTCCCCCCCCCCATTTCGACCGTAGTGCTCCAACACAAGTTTGTTTCGTCCGTTTTGCGGTATGCCACACCCCTCCCGATGAACAGGACCTCCGTTTCGACCGTAGCGCTCCAACACAAGTCATGG
>NW_025228709.1:30570-38339 GCF_018294505.1 Triticum aestivum
GGGAGGCGAATCTTTTTTTTGCTCGGACGCACTTCCTTGCGTGCGAAGGTGTCGCTGGTGGGTCCCAGCAGTCAGGGGGGCGAATCGTTTTGTTTTTTTGCCCGGACGCACTTCCTTGCGTGTGAAGATGTAGCTGGTGGGTCCCAGCAGTCAGGGGGAAACGTTTTTTTTTGCGAAATACAACGGCCCGTCCGGTGGGTCCCAGCTGTCAGGTGGAGGAATCACTATTTTCCGCGTAATAAGGAGGCACTTCCTTGCTGCGGCTGTGGACCCGGCTGTCAGCCTCTCCATGTACAATCTACGTCCGATGGAAATCGTTCCTTGACCATGTTGACCGCGCTGCGCCGAGAGCACCAGGGCGGTGGACGACGGCGAGGCCTAGGAAGGGGACGACGGGGAGCCGGGGAAGACGCGACAGTGAAAGCCCGCGCGGAGAGGAGTACGAGGGTTCACTGGTTCGGCTGCGGTGTGAGGCTGCCGCCGCCGCAGGGCCTGGCCAGCGGTAGGAATAGTAGGGGGCGGTGAGGCCTTCGTGGTAGCACAGCCGGCCACGGAAGGCAGGAGCATGCGGCACGACTGGCGCTACTTTGGGCGGCTGGAGCAAGAAGACCAGAGGTTGAAGAAGCACTACCGCCGTTGGATGGACATCGTACGGTCACTGGAGCTAGAATCATTCATATTGATTAAAGTTGACAAAGGCCCCCGTCCCAGTCAACTTAGTAGGCCCACAAGTCAGCCTCCCACCATGGTGGGTCCCAGCTAGCAAAGGAAGTATTCATTTTTTTGTGCGTAATAAGGAGGCACTTCCGGTGGGTCCAAGCTGACAGCGCGGGGAACGTTTTTTTCGCGAAATACGCTGGCCCGTCCGGTGGGTCCCAGCAGTCAGGGGGGAAACGTTTTTTTCGCGAAATAAGGTGGCCCGTCTGGTGGGTCCCTACTGTTAGGTGGAGGAATAATTATTTTGCGCGTAATAAGGAGGCACTTTCTTGCGGCCGCCTGGACCCAGCTGTCAGCCTCTCCACGTACAGTACTCTTCCGATGGAAGTCGGTCGTTGACCATGTTGACCACGCCGTGCCGAGAGCACCAAGGCCGTGGTCTGGATGAGGCGAGGCCTAGGAAGGGGACGACGCAGAGCCGGGGAAGACACAGCAGTTGTAGCCCGCGCGGAGAGGAGTACGAGGGTTCACTGGCTCGGCTGCGGTGTGAGGCTGCCGTCGCCGCAGAATAACAGGGGGTGTGGGTGAGTAGAGGGATACCCTGGGCTAGCAGTGGGAGTAGTAGGGGGCGGTGAGGCCTCCACGGCATCACAGCCGGCCACGAGAGGCAGGAGCATGCGGCACGACCGGCGCTGCTTTGGGTGGCTGGAGCAAGAAGACCAGAGGTTGAAGAAGCACTATGGCCGTTGGATGGACATCGTACGGTCACTAGAGCTAGAATCATTCATATTGACTAAGTTGACAAAGCCCTCCGTCCCCGTCAACTTAGTTGGCCCACAAGTCATCCTCCCACTATGGTGGGTCCCATCTAGCAGGGTGGGTATTCATTTTTTTGTGCGTAATAAGGAGGCACTTCCTTGCGTGCGAAGATATAGCTGATGGGTCCGACATGTCAGTGGGGGGAACGTTTTTTTGTGAAATACAGAGGCCCTTCCGGTGGGTCCTAGCTGTTAGGTGGAGGAATCATTATTTTGCGCGTACAATCCACGGCCGATGGATGTCATTACCATGTTGACCAGGCCGTGCCGAGAGCACCATGGCGGTGGACGATGGTGAGGCCTGGGAAGGGAACGACACGGAGCCGGGGAAGACTCGGCAATGGTTGCCCACGCGATGGAGAGTACGAGGGTTTATTGGTTCGGCTGCCGTCGCCGGAAAATAACAGGAGGTGTGGGTGAGTAGAGGAATGGCCTGGCCAGGAATGAAGTAGGGTGGGGCGGTGCGGCCTGTGCGGCAGCACAGCCGGCCATGGGAGGCGGCAGGCAGTCCCATCGGAGCTGGTTTGGGCGGCTGGAGCAAGAAGATCAGATATTGAAGAAGCAGCACGGCCGTTGGATTAACATCCAAGGGTCACTGCTGCTAGAATCATTTGTGGACTAAGTTGACAAAGCCAAAGTACACGTCAACCTAGTAGACCCACAAGTCAGCCTCCAAATCTGTCCCAAACAGCATACATCCCGAAATTTCTAGCCGGATTCAAATTAATTTTAAATCTAAATATACCTTAATTTAAATTCAATGAAATTTTACCCACACAAAAACAATGAAATTTAAAATATCAAAATCCGAAAGAAAACAGTATTTGGGAACTAATTGCCTGTTTGTTGTATATTTTTCATTTTACAGCCCATTTATTATTACTTATAGCCCATTTTCTGGGCAAAATGCATCCCTCCTCGTCTTGAAAGATTTCCGGCCCAGCAGGGCGTAGAAAAGCAAGTAGGACTATGTTGGTTATTCTGCAAAAAACAAAATAGCTGGCTAGCCATTTTTCAGAAAGGAAAAAAACAAACTAGGCTGGTCATGTGCTAAACATATGAAATAAAAGCCTGGGCTAGACGGGCCACGGGTCCCGCACAACCCAGTTGATACCCTTCTCCGTCCCGAAAAAACAAAATTACTACGCGTGCTGCTGGGTCCCTACTGTCATCCTCACCATGTATAGTCATCTCCTTATTCCTCTCGGTTGTTGACCATGTTGACAACACCAGAGGGCGGCGCCGCGGCAAGCACGGAGGACGATGGTGAGGCCTCGGACGGGAACGAACAAGAGCCGGGGAAGATCACAGCCAGCCGTGGGAGGCGGGAGCAGGCGGTCCCGCCGGCGCTGGTTTGGCTTTGGCGGCTCGAGGAAGAAGAGACGGAAGAAACGCGACACACATTGAATGTCAATCGAACGGTCAAGGTTGGCACAATCATTTTTTTACTAAGCGGACACCAAGTAGCATACTTTTTTATATATAGGAAGAAAACTACGAGGAAAATGCGTTCGTCTGCCGTCCTCCTCACAGGGAACGTTCGCCACATAAGTGACTAGCACCCTTGGTTTTCAACCAAGAGGTCTTGGGTTCGAGTCTGAGGAACTCTCAATTTTGTCCTTCTTCCTTCCTCGCAAAAAAAGGGAAAGAAAATTAAAGACTTGGGAAGGCGTACAGAACAAGCTAGTGTACCAGTAAAGAGACGTTGCCGAGTTTTAGAAAAAAGAAAGACGTGCTCCTATAGCTGGTTCAAATCCAAACCTAGACTATGACTATATATGGTGCTATGCTACTCTGCAAGTAATGAAACTAGCATATCCAACGTCCGCTTCTCCTCTTCTCTACTTACTCTGCCTAGCATCAGAAGCTCTGGCCGCAGCAACCATGTCCGCTGGCTGCTCGTCCACCTGCTCTTGAGCAGGCAACAACCAGATATGCGCCAAGTCGCCACCCGTACCATCGCCTGTGGGTCTCATCACACCCCCACCGGCATGCACACCGCAGCCGATTGCTCATCGCAACCCGCTGCTGTTGGTGTTGTGCCACTGCTGCAAATCACGCAGAGTCATCCATCGCGTCTCAACCACAATCCGCAACCCTAGCCGAGTCTTCTATAAATGCCCAAATCATGGGGTAATAATATGTTTAAGTGTTGTTCTGCTGCTTTCAGTTGCTGATTTTTTTAATAGTTTGGTTGATGATCTTCCAATTTGATTCGTGCAGAAAAGGGAAGATTCGTGTGATTTGTATTTCTGGGAAGTTGCTCATGTGGGGGAATGCAACTACGCTGATTATTTGGTTAGCTGAGGAACCCCAATACCAGCAGGTTGGGGTGTTGGACAAGTAACTGAAGGAATGACAGAAGAGGAAGATGCAGAGCAGAAGGTTAAAGACGCAGTTCCTCTGATCATGGCCAAGCAACAGCTGCTGAACGGCCTTGATAGCAATGAGGAGATGAAAGAGCTTGTGAAGATAATGGGAAAAATCGATGTGCTCTGTAGGATGATTGTCTCTTTATTTGCAGTGTATGTAGCACTCGTGATGTATTCAGTGGCTACGACATGAGCACTTTGCTGAAACTAGTAATGAACGAAACATGTGTAGCAGGCTGGGTGTAGTGTTGTGAACATCTAATGATTTCTATTAACGGAAATCAGGGGGTATCCTCTTTTGCTCATATAAATAAATAGATAGCAGAGGTTTCGGTTGTCATAGCAAACACAATTTCACATAGTAGATAAAAAAACGTCTTCTGGCAGGCAAATATGACAAAAGCAATGTAATCATCATCCTCAGCAGCAGCGTCAACATCTTCGCCATGTGTATCAGTCTGAATCGTAATTCCCCATGGTGTCATATTCTTCTTCGTCCTCAATGTCCTCGAACGTTGGCTTCTTCTTGATCAACTCTTGTATGTCCACAGCACGACAGGCAATCTTTTCGCCGGCGTCATTGACGTGATGGTTCTCAAAGATATTAGGAACATCTGTGTTATCTTGTACATCAGGAGCAGTGTAAGCATCATCTTGTTGTGCAACTTCATTAAACGAATTCCTCTGCTCAAACCTTTGCAATACTCTCCAGTCATCGCTACATGCAAATGTGTCTTCCAAGAAAAATATCTGTGTTGCTTGATTTGCCAAAATAAAAGGCTCGTTGGTCTGGTACGCCGCCTTGACATTGATGGATTTGAAATAATCATCAGCTCTGGGTTTTGCGATCCTGGAAAACAGGTTATACCAACGACAGCACAACAGAACCACACACCGATGATCCTCAAAACTGGAGATATACTGCAACTGAACAATGTCTGTTATGTTAGCATACATTTCAGTTGTCTCTTTGCCATACGTATTCGTGCTCATGATGGCACTGTTTTGTGTCTTCCTGCCTTCGTCTCGTGCAAGGGTGTTGTAGCGCACATCTCCAACAACGCAAGATTCATAATGTCTTACCCGAGTATCAGGACCCATTGCTAGTGAGTAAAGGGCATCATCAACTGCCTGCCCATCCTCCCGCATCTTCTTAACCTATGGTTAGAAAATAGACAAGTTGATCATCTTATGTACTCAATATATTAAAAAAAAACTGACAGTGCACTTCAAAAGCTTACATGGTTCTTGAACCATTTCGCAAATCCTGCCATAACCAGTTTGTCAATGTTTCTTGGATTTTGCGGCAGTAACTCCTCTTTGTACATGCTGCACAACATAGTGATCGCGTCAAACATCTAAATATATAAGAATGTGCTGCAGGTTTAGTAGATTACGATGTATAAGCTGCAGTACTGCACTTACTTGATATAAGGTAGTATCTCAGGACAGTTATTCAACACATACCAAACCATTTTTTCCATATCTTTAGGTTTGTCCTCTTGTCGACTCTTCCCTGTAACTCGAACAGAATAATCGAAAACATTGAGCCCAGGATTGTCTTCACCCACCTCTTTGCTAAGATGATCAGCTGTTTCAATGTATTTTGAGCAGAATGTCAACGCTTCTGTAGCAATGTAGGCCTCTGCAATGGAACCCTCGGGTCTAGCTCTGATCCTAACATAGCCCTTGAAAGTGCCTAGCCGCCTTTCAATAGGGTACATCCAGCCATACTGTACTGGACCTCTAAGTAGTGCCTCATCAGGTAGATGAACAGCCAAATGCACCATCACATCAAAGAAGGCTGGAGGATATATCTTCTCAAGGTCGCATAGGATAGTTGGTATCTTGTCTCTAAGACGCTCCAAAGCATCTATCCTGATATTTCTACTACAGAGTTCCCTGAAGAATTGTCCCAACTCTGCAACTGCTCTGTATAAGTCAGGGCGGCCTAATCCTCTAAGGATAACAGGTAAAACCCTTTGAAGTAGGACGTGGCAATCATGAGTTTTCAACCCTTGTACCTTGTTTCCATCTGCACTGACTCTCCTTTCAGGGTTGGAAGCAAATCCATGTGGGAATCTCACACGTGACAGGACCTCGCAGAATTCTTTTCTTTTTACCTTGTCCAAGACGTACACAGCTGGTGCCATATCCCGTGGTTTACCTTCATCTTGCACCTGCAAATCCTTTCTGATACCCAGGTGTGTCAAATCAATCCTAGATTTTAAGGTATCTTTCGTCTTGCCTTCAATGTTAAGAAGTGTGCTGATAATGCTGTCACATATATTTTTCTCGATGTGCATCACATGAAGATTATGCTACAGATCCAAATCTTTCCAATACTCCAAGTCCCACAAAGTGGACCTGCGGGTAAACAATAGTATCTCTTCTACCGTGCCACGCTTCCTTTCCCACTACCATTACCAGGATGGTTTCCTGGTGTAATATGCCTGACCTTCTCTAATTCCACTTGCAACTCATCGGCGGTTAGCCTCTTTGGCGCATCACAGTTTTCATGCTTTGCATTGAATACATGTCTTCGGTATTTTCTAGGATGCGGCTTGTCCTTGGCAAGGAACGGCGGTGTCCAATGTAATAGATCTTGCTAAGTATTGCGTATGACAGCGGATTCCTGTCACAGTGAACACATGCATTGTAACCATGTGTCGTTCGCCCTGACATAGTGCCCAAAGCCGGATAATAATCATGGATGCACCAAATTACAATAGCACGCAGAAAGAAATCAGCTGGTGGGCTACTATATAGGTCTCGAGTGAGAACACCCTTCCATAGATGTTGAAGTTCCTCCACAAGAAGCTCCATGAACAAATCAAAATCCTTTCCAGGACTTTTTGGACCTGGGATGAGCAAGGCCATCATTTAGTTTGATTCTTTGGTGCAGACATTTGGAGGCATGTTGTAAGGGATAACAAGCATTGGCCACATGCTATATGTGGCGCTCTAGTGGCCAAATGGGTTAAATCCATCTGAAGCTAAGCCAAGTCTAATGTTTCTCGGGTCAGCAGCAAACTCTTTGTGTTTATCATTAAAGCTTTTCCACTCACTACCATGAGATGGATGGCTCATTACATTCTGATCTCTGTACTCCTGGTTCCTAGAATGCCACAATACATCCTCTCTTGTTTCAGCATAATGAAACAACCTCTGCAATCTTGGTGTAATTGGAAAATGTCTCAGAACATTATGAGGAACCCTCTTCACAGCATCGCCATCTTTCCATCTTGATGATTTGCATTTCGGGCATTCACTTAAGTTGGCATAATCCTTCCGGAACAGAACACAATTATTCTTACAAACATGGATCATATCATATCCAATTCCAACTGCATGAAGGAAATTCTTCATTTTAATGTAGGTGTGTGGCAGCTCAGACGCATCTGGGAAAGATTTGCGGAAAGCAGCCAACATCGCATCGAATGATTTGTTGGTCATCCGCTCAGATGTCTTCACCTGAAGAAAGGTGACCATAGCTGAGAATACTGACAGCTTATTTCCTGGGGTGACAGCAACGTTGCATTGTTCCAACATGCGGGCCCACCATTTTTCTTCTGGAGGTGAAAGTTCACGGAATGCACGAGCATTTCGTAGCATTGTTTCAATGTTGGTCAAACACACTGGCTCCGCCACCACCACCTCCTCCTCCTCTTCCACCTGAGCATCAGGCAGATCAAGATGGTGATCTGCTGCTTCCACGTAGTCAATAACATTGACGTTCATAGCTTCACCATGATGAACCCACCTAGTATATGTGACCGACATCCCATACAAGTGTAGATGATTTTGCACAGTTGACTGGGGTCTTGTAACTGAATTCATACAACTGCTACACGGGCAGAGCACATCTGATTTCGGACCACCGTACTCAGCTCTGATAAAGTTCATGAAGTTTTCAACCCCC
>NW_025228709.1:38954-39905 GCF_018294505.1 Triticum aestivum
GGCGCAGCGGGCGACGGAGGCAGAGGGGCCCGGGGTGGTGGTCAAGCGGGGGTCTCACCGACGTTTGATAGGGAGAGGGGGCGTTGAGGCGCGAAGAAGCAGCTCGGGGAAAAAGGCGAGGAGACGGCGGCGAGGTCCACGTGCTGCGGCGGTGGTCGGCGATGGCATGGGGATGATGGGGACGGGGCGATGATGTGAGGACGCGGCCTCGGGTGGCATGACGACGACGAGAGGCAGGGGCGCGAGAGGAGGGGCGAAGGCTAGGGTTCTACATGGAGGGACGCCACGAGGGTGAAGTAGGGGGGAAGACGGCCAATGGCTACCATGGCACCGGTCGGCAGCCGGATGGCTGCCACGGCTTCCCCCCGTGAACAGGAAGAGGGAGGGGGAATGTGGGCTGGCCAGCTGGGTTGGCCCAGGAGGTTTCGCCTTTAATTTTATTTTTTATTTATGTTTTTCTTTTATCTATTTTCTGTTTATTTGTTTTATATTATTTTCATTGTATTTTAGTTTAACAAAAATATGAGACCAACACCTAAATTAGTGTTCTAATTTAACCCTCTGCCACAAAAAGTTTTACTCCCAAATAAAATAGTTTGATATTTTATAAATTAGAAAAGGCATTTAATTAATTGTGAATGCCATAGTTTTAATTATTTAGTGCAATTACCACTTTGTAAAAAATTTGGTTCATCACCAATATTACCTCTGAATTATTTTCCATAGATTGTACTTTTTAGTTTTGACATTTTGAAAACTTTAAACTTTGACTTTAATTTAAATTTGAATTTAAACCAGATGGAACCAGAGGGGGATTTAGCAACGAAGAAAATGATGACATTGCACCATTAACATGGATTACTTTACCTTAATTATTCGGGCGTTACACATATTATATGACGAATAAAAATATAGTTCCAAGTGAGGTTATCGATAATGTTGAAGACGAAC
>NW_025228710.1:0-646 GCF_018294505.1 Triticum aestivum
ACTGGATGCACTTCGTGTACAAAACGGACAATCTCTTTCGAAGTATCAGGGTTTCATACAGAAACTCGTCTGTTACAAAGGGATTTCATTTTTTTGAACTTATTTGAACTCCATAGTTTTTCTGTGCTCAAAATGCACCATTCAAAGCCGCATCATCAATTTTCAACCATGTCTGTTTTGTACACGAAGTTGGCATGGTATCATCATTTGACCCACATAGAATGTGCAAGAATGTAGAGAGGGTTACGGCAAAAACTGGATGCACTTCGTGTACAAAACGGACAATCTCTTTCGAAGTATCAGGGTTTCATACAGAAACTCGTCTGTTACAAAGGGATTTCATTTTTTCGAACTTATTTGAACTCCATAGTTTTTCTGTGCTCAAAATGCACCATTCAAAGCCGCATCATCAATTTTCAACCCTGTCTGACTTCATTTGTTATTTTTCATGCATTTACTGATTATTTTGAGCTATAAGACCCTAAAATTGAAAAGCATTTCAAATGAACTCTGAAAAGGTTGAAAGTTGGCATGGTATCATCATTTGACCCACATAGAATGTGCAAGAAGTAGAGAGGGTTTCGGCAAAAACTGGATGCACTTCGTGTACAAAACGGACAATCTCTATCGAAGTATCAGGGTTTCA
>NW_025228710.1:1262-2512 GCF_018294505.1 Triticum aestivum
AAAAGGTTGAAATTTGGCATGGTATCATCATTTGACCGACATAGCATGTGCAAGAAAGTAGAGACGGTTATGGCAAAAACTGGATGCACTTCGTGTACAAAACGGACAATCTCTTTCGAAGTATCAGGGTTTCATACAGAAACTCGTTTGTTACAAAGGGATTTCATTTTTTCGAACTTATTTCAACTCCATAGTTTTTCTATGCTCAAAATGCACCATTCAAAGCCGCATCATCAACCCTTTCTGACTTCATTTGTAATTTTTCATGCATTTACTGATTATTTTGAGCTATAAGACCCTGAAATTGAAAAGCATTTCAAATGAACTCTGAAAAGGTTGAAAGTTGGCATGGTATCATCATTTGACCCACATAGAATGTGCAAGAATGTAGAGAGGGTTACGGCAAAAACTGGATGCACTTCGTGTACAAAACGGACAATCTCTTTCGAAGTATCAGGGTTTCATACAGAAACTCGTCTGTTACAAAGGGATTTCATTTTTTTGAACTTATTTGAACTCCATAGTTTTTCTGTGCTCAAAATGCACCATTCAAAGCCGCATCATCAATTTTCAACCCTTTCTGACTTCATTTGTTATTTTTCATGCATTTACTGATTATTTTGAGCTATAAGACCCTGAAATTGAAAAGCATTTCAAATGAACTCTAAAAAGGTTGAAAGTTGGCATGGTATCATCATTTGACCCACATAGAATGTGCAAGAAGTAGAAAGGGTTACGGCAAAAACTGGATGCACTTCGTGTACAAAACGGACAATCTCTTTCAAAGTATCAGGGTTTCATACGGAAACTCGTCTGTTACAAAGGGGTTTCTTTTTTTGAACTTATTTGAACTCCATAGTTTTTCTGTGCTCAAAATGCACCATTCAAAGCCACATCATCAATTTTCAACCCTTTCTGACTTCATTTGTTATTTTTCATGCATTTACTGATTATTTTGAGCTATAAGACCCTGAAATTGAAAAGCATTTCAAATGAACTCTTAAAAGGTTGAAAGTTGGCATGGTATCATCATTTGACCCACATAGAATGTGCAAGAATGTAGAGAGGGTTACGGCAAAAACTGGATGCACTTCGTGTACAAAACAGACAATCTCTTTCGAAGTATCAGGGTTTCATACAGAAACTCGTCTGTTACAAAGGGATTTCATTTTTTTGAACTTATTTGAACTCCATAGTTTTTTGTGCTCAAAATGCACCATTCAAAGCCGCAGCATCAATTTTCAACCCTT
>NW_025228710.1:2522-3567 GCF_018294505.1 Triticum aestivum
CTCTTTCGAAGTATCAGTGTTTCATACGGAAACTCGTCTGTTACAAAGAGGTTTCATTTTTTTGAACTTATTTGAATTCCATAGTTTTTCTGTGCTCAAAATGCACCATTCAAAGCGACATCATCAATTTTCAACCCTTTCTCACTTCATTTGTAATTTTTCATGCATTTATTGTTTATATTGAGCTATAAGACCCTGAAATTGAAAAGCATTTCAAGTGAACTCTGAAAAGGTTGAAAGTTGGCATGGTATCATCATTTGACCCACATAGCATGTGCAATAAAGTAGAGAGGGTTACGGCAAAAACTGGATGCACTTCGTGTACAAAACGGACAATCTCTTTCGAAGTATCAAGGTTTCATACGGAAACTTCTCTGTTACAAAGGGATTTCATTTTTTTTGAACTTATTTGAACTCCATAGTTTTTCTGTTCTCAAAATGCACCATTCAAAGCCGCATCATCCATTTTCAATCCTTTCTGACTTCATTTGTTATTTTTCATGCATTTACTGATTATTTTGAGCTATAAGACCCTGAAATTGAAAAGCATTTCAAATAAACTCTGAAAAGGTTGAAAGTTGGCATGGTATCATCATTTGACCCACATAGCATGTGCAAGAATGTAGAGAGAGTTACGGCAAAAACTGGATGCACTTCATGTACAAAACGGACATTCTCTTTCGAAGTATCAGGGTTTCATACGGAAACTTGTCTGTTACAAAGAGATTTCAATTTTTTTGAACTTATTTGAACTCCATAGTTTTTCAGTGCTCAAAATGCACCATTCAAAGTCACATCATCAATTTTCAACCCTTTCTGACTTCATTTGTTATTTTTCATGCATTTACTGATTATTTTGAGCTATAAGACCCTGAAATTGAAAAGCATTTCAAATGAACTCTGAAAAGGTTGAAAGTTGGCATGGTATCATTATTTGACCCACATAGAATGTGCAAGAAGTACAGAGGGTTACGGCAAAAACTGGATGCACTTCGTGTACAAAACGGACAATCTCTTTCGAAGTATCAGTGTTTCATACGGAAAC
>NW_025228710.1:3577-4205 GCF_018294505.1 Triticum aestivum
TCTTTCGAAGTATCAGGGTTTCATACAGAAACTCGTTTGTTACAAAGGGATTTCATTTTTTTAACTTATTTGAACTCCATAGTTTTTCTGTGCTCAAAATGCACCATTCAAAGCCACATCATCAATTTTCAACCCTGTCTGACTTCATTTGTTATTTTTCATGCATTTACTGATTATTTTGAGCTATAAGACCCTGAAATTGAAAAGCATTTCAAATGAACTCTGAAAAGGTTGAAAGTTGGCATGGTATCATCATTTGACCCACATAGAATGTGCAAGAAGTAGAAAGGGTTACGGCAAAAACTGGATGCACTTCGTGTACAAAACGGACAATCTCTTTCGAAGTATCAGGGTTTCATACGGAAACTCGTCTGTTACAAAGGGGTTTCATTTTTTTGAACTTATTTGAAGTCCATTGTTTTTCTGTGCTCAAAATGCACCATTCAAAGCCACATCATCAATTTTCATCCCTTTCTGACTTCATTTGTTATTTTTCATGCATTTACTGATTATTTTGAGCTATAAGACCCTGAAATTGAAAAGCATTTCAAATGAACTCTGAAAAGGTTGAAAGTTGGCATGGTATCATCATTTGACCCACATAGAATGTGCAAGAATGTAGAGAGGG
>NW_025228710.1:4215-4439 GCF_018294505.1 Triticum aestivum
TCTGACTTCATTTGTTATTTTTCATGCATTTACTGATTATTTTGAGCTATAAGACCCTAAAATTGAAAAGCATTTCAAATGAACTCTGAAAAGGTTGAAAGTTGGCATGGTATCATCATTTGACCCACATAGAATGTGCAAGAAGTAGAGAGGGTTTCGGCAAAAACTGGATGCACTTCGTGTACAAAACGGACAATCTCTTTCAAAGTATCAGGGTTTCATAC
>NW_025228710.1:4449-5043 GCF_018294505.1 Triticum aestivum
AAAAGGTTGAAAGTTGGCATGGTATCATCATTTGACCCACATAGAATGTGCAAGAAGTAGAGAGGGTTACGGCAAAAACTGGATGCACTTCGTGTACAAAACGGACAATCTCTTTCGAAGTATCAGGGTTTCATACGGAAACTCGTCTGTTACAAAGGGGTTTCATTTTTTTGAACTTATTAGAACTCCATAGTTTTTCTGTGCTCAAAATGCACCATTCAAAGCCACATCATCAATTTTCAACCCTTTCTGACTTCATTTGTTATTTTTCATGCATTTACTGATTATTTTGAGCTATAAGACCCTGAAATTGAAAAGCATTTCAAATGAACTCTGAAAAGGTTGAAAGTTGGCATGGTATCATCATTTGACCCACATAGCATGTGCAAGAAAGTAGAGAGGGTTATGGCAAAAACTGGATGCACTTCGTGTACAAAACAGACAATCTCTTTCGAAGTATCAGGGTTTCATACAGAAACTCGTTTGTTACAAAGGGATTTCATTTTTTCGAACTTATTTGAACTCCATAGTTTTTCTGTGCTCAAAATGCAGCATTCAAAGCCGCATCATCAATTTTCAACCCTTTCTGACTTC
>NW_025228710.1:5097-5890 GCF_018294505.1 Triticum aestivum
CGTCTGTTACAAAGGGATTTCATTTTTTTGAACTTATTTGAACTCCATAGTTTTTCTGTGCTCAAAATGCACCATTCAAAGCCGCATCATCAATTTTCAACCCTGTCTGACTTCATTTGTTATTTTTCATGCATTTACTGATTATTTTGAGCTATAAGACCCTGAAATTGAAAAGCATTTCAAATGAACTCTGAAGAGGTTGAAAGTTGGCATGATAGCATCATTTGACCCACATAGAATGTGCAAGAAGTAGAAAGGGTTACGGCAAAACCTGGATGCACTTCGTGTACAAAACGGACAACCTCTTTCGAAGTATCAGGGTTTCATACGGAAACTCGTCTGTTACAAAGGGGTTTCATTTTTTTGAACTTATTAGAACTCCATAGTTTTTGTGTGCTCAAAATGCACCATTCAAAGCCACATCATCAATTTTCAACCCTTTCTGACTTCATTTGTTATTTTTCATGCATTTACTGATTATTTTGAGCTATAAGACCCTGAAATTGAAAAGCATTTCAAATGAACTCTGAAAAGGTTGAAATTTGGCATGGTATCATCATTTGACCCACATAGCATGTGCAAGAAAGTAGAGAGGGTTATGGCAAAAACTGGATGCACTTCGTGTACAAAACGGACAATCTCTTTCGAAGTATCAGGGTTTCATACAGAAACTCGTTTGTTACAAAGGGATTTCATTTTTTCGAACTTATTTGAACTCCATAGTTTTTCTGTGCTCAAAATGCACCATTCAAAGCCGCATCATCAATTTTCAACCCTTTCTGACTTCATTTGT
>NW_025228710.1:5900-6414 GCF_018294505.1 Triticum aestivum
TTGGCATGGTATCATCATTTGACCCACATAGCATGTGCAAGAAAGTAGAGAGGGTTATGGCAAAAACTGGATGCACTTCGTGTACAAAACGGACAATCTCTTTCGAAGTATCAGGGTTTCATACAGAAACTCGTTTGTTACAAAGGGATTTCATTTTTTTGAACTTATTTGAACTCCATAGTTTTTCTGTGCTCAAAATGCACCATTCAAAGCCGCATCATCAATTTTCAACCCTTTCTGACTTCATTTGTTATTTTTCATGCATTTACTCATTATTTTGAGCTATAAGACCCTAAAATTGAAAAGCATTTCAAATGAACTCTGAAAAGGTTGAAAGTTGGCATGGTATCATCATTTTACCCACATAGAATGTGCAAGAAGTAGAGAGGGTTTCGGCAAAAACTGGATGCACTTCGTGTACAAAACGGACAATCTCTTTCAAAGTATCAGGGTTTCATACAGAAACTCGTCTGTTACAAAGGGATTTCATTTTTTTGAACTTATTTGAACTCCA
>NW_025228710.1:6424-7034 GCF_018294505.1 Triticum aestivum
TGTGCTCAAAATGCACCATTCAAAGCCACATCATCAATTTTCAACCCTTTCTGACTTCATTTGTTATTTTTCATGCATTTACTGATTATTTTGAGCTATAAGACCCTGAAATTGAAAAGCATTTCAAATGAACTCTGAAAAGGTTGAAATTTGGCATGGTATCATCATTTGACCCACATAGCATGTGCAAGAAAGTAGAGAGGGTTATGGCAAAAACTGGATGCACTTCGTGTACAAAACGGACAATCTCTTTCGAAGTATCAGGGTTTCATACAGAAACTCGTTTGTTACAAAGGGATTTCATTTTTTCGAACTTATTTGAACTCCATAGTTTTTCTGTGCTCAAAATGCACCATTCAAAGCCGCATCATCAATTTTCAACCCTTTCTGACTTCATTTGTTATTTTTCATGCATTTACTGATTATTTTGAGCTATAAGACCCTAAAATTGAAAAGCATTTCAAATGAACTCTGAAAAGGTTGAAAGTTGGCATGGTATCATCATTTGACCCACATAGAATGTGCAAGAAGTAGAGAGGGTTTCGGCAAAAACTGGATGCACTTCGTGTACAAAACGGACAATCTCTTTCAAAGTATCAGGGTTTCATAC
>NW_025228710.1:8030-8225 GCF_018294505.1 Triticum aestivum
CGTCTGTTACAAAGGGATTTCATTTTTTTGAACTTATTTGAACTCCATAGTTTTTCTGTGCTCAAAATGCACCATTCAAAGCCGCATCATCAATTTTCAACCCTGTCTGACTTCATTTGTTATTTTTCATGCATTTACTGATTATTTTGAGCTATAAGACCCTGAAATTGAAAAGCATTTCAAATGAACTCTGAA
>NW_025228710.1:9254-9882 GCF_018294505.1 Triticum aestivum
TCTTTCGAAGTATCAGGGTTTCATACAGAAACTCGTTTGTTACAAAGGGATTTCATTTTTTTAACTTATTTGAACTCCATAGTTTTTCTGTGCTCAAAATGCACCATTCAAAGCCACATCATCAATTTTCAACCCTGTCTGACTTCATTTGTTATTTTTCATGCATTTACTGATTATTTTGAGCTATAAGACCCTGAAATTGAAAAGCATTTCAAATGAACTCTGAAAAGGTTGAAAGTTGGCATGGTATCATCATTTGACCCACATAGAATGTGCAAGAAGTAGAAAGGGTTACGGCAAAAACTGGATGCACTTCGTGTACAAAACGGACAATCTCTTTCGAAGTATCAGGGTTTCATACGGAAACTCGTCTGTTACAAAGGGGTTTCATTTTTTTGAACTTATTTGAAGTCCATTGTTTTTCTGTGCTCAAAATGCACCATTCAAAGCCACATCATCAATTTTCATCCCTTTCTGACTTCATTTGTTATTTTTCATGCATTTACTGATTATTTTGAGCTATAAGACCCTGAAATTGAAAAGCATTTCAAATGAACTCTGAAAAGGTTGAAAGTTGGCATGGTATCATCATTTGACCCACATAGAATGTGCAAGAATGTAGAGAGGG
>NW_025228710.1:9912-10313 GCF_018294505.1 Triticum aestivum
TGTGCTCAAAATGCACCATTCAAAGCCACATCATCAATTTTCAACCCTTTCTGACTTCATTTGTTATTTTTCATGCATTTACTGATTATTTTGAGCTATAAGACCCTGAAATTGAAAAGCATTTCAAATGAACTCTGAAAAGGTTGAAATTTGGCATGGTATCATCATTTGACCCACATAGCATGTGCAAGAAAGTAGAGAGGGTTATGGCAAAAACTGGATGCACTTCGTGTACAAAACGGACAATCTCTTTCGAAGTATCAGGGTTTCATACAGAAACTCGTTTGTTACAAAGGGATTTCATTTTTTCGAACTTATTTGAACTCCATAGTTTTTCTGTGCTCAAAATGCACCATTCAAAGCCGCATCATCAATTTTCAACCCTTTCTGACTTCATTTGT
>NW_025228710.1:12350-13217 GCF_018294505.1 Triticum aestivum
AACTCTGAAAAGGTTGAACGTTGGCATGGTATCATCATTTGACCCACATAGAATGTGCAAGAATTAGAAAGGGTTACGGCAAAAACTGGATGCACTTCGTGTACAAAACGGACAACCTCTTTCGAAGTATCAGGGTTTCATACGGAAACTCGTCTGTTACAAAGGGGTTTCATTTTTTTGAACTTATTTGAACTCCATAGTTTTTCTGTGCTCAAAATGCACCATTCAAAGCCACATCATCAATTTTCAACCCTTTCCGACTTCATTTGTTCTTTTTCATGCATTTACTGATTATTTTGAGCTATAAGACCCTGAAATTGAAAAGCATTTCAAATGAACTCTGAAAAGGTTGAAAGTTGGGATGGTATCATCATTTGACCCACATAGCATGTGCAAGAAAGTAGAGAGGGTTACAGGAAAAACTGGATGCAGTTCGTGTACAAAACGGACAATCTCTTTTGAAGTATCAGGGTTTCATACAGAAACTCCTCTGTTACAAAGGGATTTCATTTTTTTGAACTTATTTGAACTCCATAGTTTTTCTGTGCTCAAAATGCACCATTCAAAGCTGCATCATCAATTTTCAACCCTTTCTGACATTATTTGTTATTTTTCATGCATTTACTGATTATTTTGAGCTATAAGACCCTGAAATTGAAAAGCATTTCAAATGAACTCTGAAAAGGTTGAAAGTTGGCATGGTATCATCATTTGACCCACATAGAATGTGCAAGAAGTAGAGAGGGTTACGGCAAAAACTGGATGCACTTCGTGTACAAAACGGACAATCTCTTTCGAAGTATCAGGGTTTCATACGGAAACTCGTCAGTTACAAAGGGGTTTCATTTTTTTGAACTTATTTGAAGT
>NW_025228710.1:13227-13720 GCF_018294505.1 Triticum aestivum
AACGGACAATCTCTTTCGAAGTATCAGGGTTTCATACGGAAACTCGTCTGTTACAAAGGGATTTCACTTTTTTTGAACATATTTGAACTCCATAGTTTTCCTGTAATCAAAATGCACCATTCAAAGCCGCATCATCAATTTTCAACCGTTTCTGACTTTATTTGTTATTTTTCATGCATTTACTGATTATTTTGAGCTATAAGACCCTGAAATTGAAATGCATTTCAAATGAACTCTGAAAAGGTTGAAAGTTGGCATGGTACCATCATTTGACCCACATAGAATGTGCAAGAAGTAGAGAGGGTTACGGCAAAAACTGGATGCACTTCGTGTACAAAACGGACAATCTCTTTCGAAGTATCAGGGTTTCATAGGGAACTCGTCTGTTACAAAGGGGTTACATTTTTTTGAACTTATTTGAACTCCATAGTTTTTCTTTGCTCAAAATGCACCATTCAAAGCCACATCATCAATTTTCAACCCTTTCTGACTT
>NW_025228710.1:13730-14262 GCF_018294505.1 Triticum aestivum
CGAAGTATCAGGGTTTCATACAGAAACTCGTTTGTTACAAAGGGATTTTATTTTTTCGAACTTATTTGAACTCCATAGTTTTTCTGTGCTCAAAACGCACCATTCAAATCCGCATCATCAATTTTCAGCCCTTTCTGACTTCATTTGTAATTTTTCATGCATTTACCATTTATTTTGAGCTATAAGACCCTGAAATTGAAAAGCATTTCAAATGAACTCTGAAAAGGTTGAAAGTTGGCATGGTATCATCATTTGACCCACATAGAATGTGCAAGAATGTAGAGAGGGTTACGGGAAAAACTGGATGCACTTCGTGTACAAAACGGACAATCTCTTTCAAAGTATTAGGGTTTCATACAGAAACTCGTCTGTTACAAAGGGATTTCATTTTTTTGAACTTATTTGAACTCCATAGTTTTTCTGTGCTCAAAATGCACCATTCAAAGCCGCATCATCAATTTTCAACCCTTTCTGACTTCATTTGTAATTTTTCATGCATTTACTGATTATTTTGAGCTATAAGATCCCAAAA
>NW_025228710.1:14287-14482 GCF_018294505.1 Triticum aestivum
CGTCTGTTACAAAGGGATTTCATTTTTTTGAACTTATTTGAACTCCATAGTTTTTCTGTGCTCAAAATGCACCATTCAAAGCCGCATCATCAATTTTCAACCCTGTCTGACTTCATTTGTTATTTTTCATGCATTTACTGATTATTTTGAGCTATAAGACCCTGAAATTGAAAAGCATTTCAAATGAACTCTGAA
>NW_025228710.1:14510-15138 GCF_018294505.1 Triticum aestivum
TCTTTCGAAGTATCAGGGTTTCATACAGAAACTCGTTTGTTACAAAGGGATTTCATTTTTTTAACTTATTTGAACTCCATAGTTTTTCTGTGCTCAAAATGCACCATTCAAAGCCACATCATCAATTTTCAACCCTGTCTGACTTCATTTGTTATTTTTCATGCATTTACTGATTATTTTGAGCTATAAGACCCTGAAATTGAAAAGCATTTCAAATGAACTCTGAAAAGGTTGAAAGTTGGCATGGTATCATCATTTGACCCACATAGAATGTGCAAGAAGTAGAAAGGGTTACGGCAAAAACTGGATGCACTTCGTGTACAAAACGGACAATCTCTTTCGAAGTATCAGGGTTTCATACGGAAACTCGTCTGTTACAAAGGGGTTTCATTTTTTTGAACTTATTTGAAGTCCATTGTTTTTCTGTGCTCAAAATGCACCATTCAAAGCCACATCATCAATTTTCATCCCTTTCTGACTTCATTTGTTATTTTTCATGCATTTACTGATTATTTTGAGCTATAAGACCCTGAAATTGAAAAGCATTTCAAATGAACTCTGAAAAGGTTGAAAGTTGGCATGGTATCATCATTTGACCCACATAGAATGTGCAAGAATGTAGAGAGGG
>NW_025228710.1:15148-16102 GCF_018294505.1 Triticum aestivum
AAGTATCAGGGTTTCATACGGAAACTCGTTTGTTACAAAGGGATTTCATTTTTTTGAACTTATTTGAACTCCATAGTTTTTCTGTGCCCAAAATGCACCATTCAAAGCCACATCATCAATTTTCAACCGTTTCTGAATTCATTTGTTATTTTTCATGCATTTACTAATTATTTTGAGCTATAAGACCCTGAAATTGAAAAGCATTTCAAATGAACTCTGAAAAGGTTGAAAGTTGGCATGGTATCATCATTTGACCCACATAGAATGTGCAAGAAAATAGAGAGGGTTACGGCAAAAACTGGATGCACTTCGTGTACAAAATGGACAACCTCTTTCGAAGTATCAGGGTTTCATACAGAAACTTGTCTGTTACAAAGGGATTTCATTTTTTTGAACTTATTTGAACTCCATAGTTTTTCTGTGCTCAAAATGCACCATTCAAAGCCACATCATCAATTTTCAACCTATTCTGACTTCATTTGTTATTTTTCATGCATTTACTGGTTATTTTGAGCTATAAGACCCTCAAATTGAAAAGCATTTCAAATGAACTCTGAAAAGGTTGAAACTTGGCATGGTATCATCATTTGACCCACATATCATGTGAAAGAAAGTAGAGAGGGTTACGGCAAAAACTGGATGCACTTCGTGTACAAAACGGACAATCTCTTCCGAAGTATCAGGGTTTCATACAGAAACTTGTCTGTTACAAAGGGATTTCATTTTTTGGAACTTATTTGAACTCCATAGTTTTTATGTGCTCAAAATGCACCATTCAAAGCCACATCATCAATTTTCAACCCTTTCTGACTTCATTTGTTATTTTTCATGCATTTACTTATTATTTTGAGCTATAAGACCCTGAAATTGAAAAGCATTTCAAACAAACTGTGAAAAGGTTGAATGTTGGCATGGTATCATCATTTGACCCACATAGCATGTGCAAGAATGTAG
>NW_025228710.1:16112-16914 GCF_018294505.1 Triticum aestivum
CTGATTATTTTGAGCTATAAGACCCTGAAATTGAAAAGCATTTCAAATGAACTCTGAAAAGGTTGAAAGTTGGCATGGTATCATCATTTGACCCACATAGAATGTGCAAGAAGTAGAATGGGTTACGGCAAAAACTGGATGCACGTCGTGTACAAAACGGACAATCTCTTTTGAAGTATCAGGGTTTCATACGGAAACTCGTCTGTTACAAAGGGGTTTCATTTTTTTGAACTTATTTGAACTCCATAGTTTTTCTGTGCTCAAAATGCACCATTCAAAGCCGCATCATCAATTTTCAACCCTTTCTGACTTCATTTGTTATTTTTCATGCATTTACTGATTATTTTGAGCTATAAGACCCTGAAATTGAAAATCATTTTAAATGAACTCTGAAAAGGTTGAAAGTTGGCATGGTGTCATCATTTGACCCACATAGCATGTGCAAGAAAGTAGAGAGGGTTACGGGAAAAACTGGATGCACTTCGTGTACAAAACGGACAATCTCTTTTGAAGTATCAGGGTTTCATACAGAAACTCGTCTGTTACAAAGGGATTTCATTTTTTTGAACTTATTTGAACTCCATAGTTTTTCTGTGCTCAAAATGCACCATTCAAAGCAGCATCATCAATTTTCAACCCTTTCTGACTTCATTTGTTATTTTTCATGCATTTACTGATTATTTTGAGCTATAAGACCCTGAAATTGAAAAGCATTTCAAATGAACTCTGAAAAGGTTGAAAGTTGGCATGGTATCATCATTTGACCCACATAGCATGTGCAAGAAAGTAGAGAGGGTTACGG
>NW_025228710.1:16924-17325 GCF_018294505.1 Triticum aestivum
TGTGCTCAAAATGCACCATTCAAAGCCACATCATCAATTTTCAACCCTTTCTGACTTCATTTGTTATTTTTCATGCATTTACTGATTATTTTGAGCTATAAGACCCTGAAATTGAAAAGCATTTCAAATGAACTCTGAAAAGGTTGAAATTTGGCATGGTATCATCATTTGACCCACATAGCATGTGCAAGAAAGTAGAGAGGGTTATGGCAAAAACTGGATGCACTTCGTGTACAAAACGGACAATCTCTTTCGAAGTATCAGGGTTTCATACAGAAACTCGTTTGTTACAAAGGGATTTCATTTTTTCGAACTTATTTGAACTCCATAGTTTTTCTGTGCTCAAAATGCACCATTCAAAGCCGCATCATCAATTTTCAACCCTTTCTGACTTCATTTGT
>NW_025228710.1:17772-18400 GCF_018294505.1 Triticum aestivum
TCTTTCGAAGTATCAGGGTTTCATACAGAAACTCGTTTGTTACAAAGGGATTTCATTTTTTTAACTTATTTGAACTCCATAGTTTTTCTGTGCTCAAAATGCACCATTCAAAGCCACATCATCAATTTTCAACCCTGTCTGACTTCATTTGTTATTTTTCATGCATTTACTGATTATTTTGAGCTATAAGACCCTGAAATTGAAAAGCATTTCAAATGAACTCTGAAAAGGTTGAAAGTTGGCATGGTATCATCATTTGACCCACATAGAATGTGCAAGAAGTAGAAAGGGTTACGGCAAAAACTGGATGCACTTCGTGTACAAAACGGACAATCTCTTTCGAAGTATCAGGGTTTCATACGGAAACTCGTCTGTTACAAAGGGGTTTCATTTTTTTGAACTTATTTGAAGTCCATTGTTTTTCTGTGCTCAAAATGCACCATTCAAAGCCACATCATCAATTTTCATCCCTTTCTGACTTCATTTGTTATTTTTCATGCATTTACTGATTATTTTGAGCTATAAGACCCTGAAATTGAAAAGCATTTCAAATGAACTCTGAAAAGGTTGAAAGTTGGCATGGTATCATCATTTGACCCACATAGAATGTGCAAGAATGTAGAGAGGG
>NW_025228710.1:20913-21465 GCF_018294505.1 Triticum aestivum
GGGTTACGGCAAAAACTGGATGCACTTCGCGTACAAAACGGACAATCTCTTTCGAAGTATCAGGGTTTCATACAGAAACTCGTCTGTTACAAAGGGATTTCATTTTTTTGAACTTATTTGAACTCCATAGTTTTTCTGTGCTCAAAATGCACCATTAAAAGCCGCATCATCAATTTTCAACCCTATCTGACTTCATTTGTTATTTTTCATGCATTTACTGATTATTTTGAGCTATAAGACCCTGAAATTGAAAAGCATTTCAAATGAACTCTGAAAAGGTTGAAAGTTGGCATGGTATCATCATTTGACCCACATAGAATGTGCAAGAAGTAGAGAGGGTTACGGCGAAAACTGGATGCACTTCGTGTACAAAACGGACAATCTCTTTCGAAGTATGAGGGTTTCATACGGAAACTCGTCTGTTACAAAGGGGTTTCATTTTTTTGAACTTATTTGAAGTCCATTGTTTTTCTGTGCTCAAAATGCACCATTCAAAGCCACATCATCAATTTTCATCCCTTTCTGACTTCATTTGTTATTTTTCATGCATTT
>NW_025228710.1:22858-23486 GCF_018294505.1 Triticum aestivum
TCTTTCGAAGTATCAGGGTTTCATACAGAAACTCGTTTGTTACAAAGGGATTTCATTTTTTTAACTTATTTGAACTCCATAGTTTTTCTGTGCTCAAAATGCACCATTCAAAGCCACATCATCAATTTTCAACCCTGTCTGACTTCATTTGTTATTTTTCATGCATTTACTGATTATTTTGAGCTATAAGACCCTGAAATTGAAAAGCATTTCAAATGAACTCTGAAAAGGTTGAAAGTTGGCATGGTATCATCATTTGACCCACATAGAATGTGCAAGAAGTAGAAAGGGTTACGGCAAAAACTGGATGCACTTCGTGTACAAAACGGACAATCTCTTTCGAAGTATCAGGGTTTCATACGGAAACTCGTCTGTTACAAAGGGGTTTCATTTTTTTGAACTTATTTGAAGTCCATTGTTTTTCTGTGCTCAAAATGCACCATTCAAAGCCACATCATCAATTTTCATCCCTTTCTGACTTCATTTGTTATTTTTCATGCATTTACTGATTATTTTGAGCTATAAGACCCTGAAATTGAAAAGCATTTCAAATGAACTCTGAAAAGGTTGAAAGTTGGCATGGTATCATCATTTGACCCACATAGAATGTGCAAGAATGTAGAGAGGG
>NW_025228710.1:23496-24409 GCF_018294505.1 Triticum aestivum
AGTTGGCATGGTATCATCATTTGACCCACATAGAATGTGCAAGAAGTAGAGAGGGTTACGGCAAAAACCGGATGCACTTCGTGTACAAAACGGACAATCTCTTTCGAAGTATCAGGGTTTCATACGGAAACTCGTCTGTTACAAAGGGATTTCAATTTTTTTGAACATATTTGAACTCCATAGTTTTCCTGTGCTCAAAATGCACCATTCAAGGCCGCATGATCAATTTTCAACCGTTTCTGACTTTATTTGTTATTTTTCATGCATTTACTGATTATTTTGAGCTATATGACCCTGAAATTGAAAAGCATTTCAAATGAACTCTTAAAAGGTTGAAAGTTGGCATGGTATCATCATTTGACCCACATAGCATGTGCAAGAAAGTAGAGAGGGTTATGGCAAAAACTGGATGCACTTCGTGTACAAAATGGACAATCTCTTTCGAAGTATCAGGGTTTCATACAGAAACTCGTTTGTTACAAAGGGATTTCATTTTTTCGAACTTATTTGAACTCCATAGTTTTTCTGTGCTCAAAATGCACCATTCAAAGCCGCAGCATCAATTTTCAACCCTTTCTGACTTCATTTGTAATCTTTCATGCATTTACCGATTATTTTGAGCTATAAGACCCTGAAATTGAAAAGCATTTCAATTGAACTCCGAAAAGGTTGAAAGTTGGCATGGTATCATCATTTGACCCACATAGAATGTGCAAGAAGTAGAGAGGGTTACGGCAAAAACTGGATGCACTTCGTGTAGAAAACGGACAATCTCTTTCGAAGTATCAGGGTTTCATACGGAAACTCGTCTGTTACAAAGAGGTTTCATTTTTTTGAACTTATTTGAAGTCCATTGTTTTTCTGTGCTCAAAATGCACCATTCAAAGCCACATCATCAATTTTCAACCCTTTC
>NW_025228710.1:24419-24912 GCF_018294505.1 Triticum aestivum
CAGGGTTTCATACGGAAACTCGTCTGTTACGAAGGGATTTCAATTTTTTTGAACATATTTGAACTCCATAGTTTTCCTGTGCTCAAAATGCACCATTCAAAGCCGCATCATCAATTTTCAACCGTTTCTGACTTTATTTGTTATTTTTCATGCATTTACTGATTATTTTGAGCTATAAGACCCTGAAATTGAAAAGCATTTCAAATAAACTCTGAAAAGGTTGAAAGTTGGCATGGTACCATCATTTGACCCACATAGAATGTGCAAGAAGTAGAGAGGGTTACGGCAAAAACTGGATGCACTTCGTGTACAAAACGGACAATCTCTTTCGAAGTATCAGGGTTTCATACGGAACTCGTCTGTTACAAAGGGGTTTCATTTTTTTGAACTTATTTGAACTCCATAATTTTTCTTTGCTCAAAATGCACCATTCAAAGCCACATCATCAATTTTCAACCCTTTCTGACTTCATTTGTTATTTTTCATGCATTTA
>NW_025228710.1:25701-26194 GCF_018294505.1 Triticum aestivum
AACGGACAATCTCTTTCGAAGTATCAGGGTTTCATACGGAAACTCGTCTGTTACAAAGGGATTTCACTTTTTTTGAACATATTTGAACTCCATAGTTTTCCTGTAATCAAAATGCACCATTCAAAGCCGCATCATCAATTTTCAACCGTTTCTGACTTTATTTGTTATTTTTCATGCATTTACTGATTATTTTGAGCTATAAGACCCTGAAATTGAAATGCATTTCAAATGAACTCTGAAAAGGTTGAAAGTTGGCATGGTACCATCATTTGACCCACATAGAATGTGCAAGAAGTAGAGAGGGTTACGGCAAAAACTGGATGCACTTCGTGTACAAAACGGACAATCTCTTTCGAAGTATCAGGGTTTCATAGGGAACTCGTCTGTTACAAAGGGGTTACATTTTTTTGAACTTATTTGAACTCCATAGTTTTTCTTTGCTCAAAATGCACCATTCAAAGCCACATCATCAATTTTCAACCCTTTCTGACTT
>NW_025228710.1:26432-27060 GCF_018294505.1 Triticum aestivum
TCTTTCGAAGTATCAGGGTTTCATACAGAAACTCGTTTGTTACAAAGGGATTTCATTTTTTTAACTTATTTGAACTCCATAGTTTTTCTGTGCTCAAAATGCACCATTCAAAGCCACATCATCAATTTTCAACCCTGTCTGACTTCATTTGTTATTTTTCATGCATTTACTGATTATTTTGAGCTATAAGACCCTGAAATTGAAAAGCATTTCAAATGAACTCTGAAAAGGTTGAAAGTTGGCATGGTATCATCATTTGACCCACATAGAATGTGCAAGAAGTAGAAAGGGTTACGGCAAAAACTGGATGCACTTCGTGTACAAAACGGACAATCTCTTTCGAAGTATCAGGGTTTCATACGGAAACTCGTCTGTTACAAAGGGGTTTCATTTTTTTGAACTTATTTGAAGTCCATTGTTTTTCTGTGCTCAAAATGCACCATTCAAAGCCACATCATCAATTTTCATCCCTTTCTGACTTCATTTGTTATTTTTCATGCATTTACTGATTATTTTGAGCTATAAGACCCTGAAATTGAAAAGCATTTCAAATGAACTCTGAAAAGGTTGAAAGTTGGCATGGTATCATCATTTGACCCACATAGAATGTGCAAGAATGTAGAGAGGG
>NW_025228710.1:27162-27563 GCF_018294505.1 Triticum aestivum
TGTGCTCAAAATGCACCATTCAAAGCCACATCATCAATTTTCAACCCTTTCTGACTTCATTTGTTATTTTTCATGCATTTACTGATTATTTTGAGCTATAAGACCCTGAAATTGAAAAGCATTTCAAATGAACTCTGAAAAGGTTGAAATTTGGCATGGTATCATCATTTGACCCACATAGCATGTGCAAGAAAGTAGAGAGGGTTATGGCAAAAACTGGATGCACTTCGTGTACAAAACGGACAATCTCTTTCGAAGTATCAGGGTTTCATACAGAAACTCGTTTGTTACAAAGGGATTTCATTTTTTCGAACTTATTTGAACTCCATAGTTTTTCTGTGCTCAAAATGCACCATTCAAAGCCGCATCATCAATTTTCAACCCTTTCTGACTTCATTTGT
>NW_025228710.1:30525-32355 GCF_018294505.1 Triticum aestivum
TTCGTGTACAAAACGGACAATCTCTTTCGAAGTATCAGGGTTTCATACGGAAACTCGTCTGTTACAAAGGGGTTTCATTTTTTTGAACTTATTTGAAGTCCATTGTTTTTCTGTGCTCAAAATGCACCATTCAAAGCCACATCATCAATTTTCAACCCTTTCTGACTTCATTTGTTATTTTTCATGCATTTACTGATTATTTTGAGCTATAAGACCCTGAAATTGAAAAGCATTTCAAATGAACTCTGAAAAGGATGAAAGTTGGCATGGTATCATCATTTGACCCAGATAGCATGTGCAAGAAAGTAGAGAGGGTTATGGCAAAAACTGGATGCACTTCGTGTACAAAACGGACAATCTCTTTCGAAGTATCAGGGTTTCATACAGAAACTCGTTTGTTACAAAGGGATTTCATTTTTTCGAACTTATTTGAACTCCATAGTTTTTCTGTTCTCAAAATGCACCATTCAAAGCCGCATCATCAATTTTCAACCCTTTCTGACTTCATTTGTAATTTTTCATGTATTTACCGATTATTTTGAGCTATAAGACCCTGTAATTGAAAAGCATTTCAAATGAACTCTGAAAAGGCTGAAAGTTGGCATGGTATCATCATTTGACCCACATAGAATGTGCAAGAATGTAGAGAGTGTTACGGCAAAAACTGGATGCACTTCGTGTAAAAAACGGACAATCTCTTTCGAAGTATCAGGGTTTCATACAGAAACTCGTCTGTTACAAAGGGATTTCATTTTTTTTGAACTTATTTGAACTCCATAGTTTTTCTGTGCTCAAAATGCACCATTCAAAGCCGCATCATCAATTTTCAACCCTTTCTGACTTCATTTGTTATTTTTCATGCATTTACTGATGATTTTGAGCCATAAGACCCTGAAATTGAAAAGCATTTCAAATGAACTCTGAAAAGGTTGAAAGTTGGCATGGTATCATCATTTGACCCACATAGAATGTGCAAGAAGTAGAAAGGGTTACGGCAAAAACTGGATGCACTTCGTGTACAAAACGGACAATCTCTTTCGAAGTATCAGGGTTTCATACAGAAACTCGTCTGTTACAAAGGGATTTCATTTTTTTGAACTTATTTGAACTCCATAGTTTTTCTGTGCTCAAAATGCACCATTCAAAGCCGCATCATCAATTTTCAACCCTGTCTGACTTCATTTGTTATTTTTCATGCATTTACTGATTATTTTGAGCTATAAGACCCTGAGATTGAAAAGCATTTCAAATGAACTCTAAAAAGGTTGAAAGTTGGCATGGTATCATCATTTGACCCACATAGAATGTGCAACAAGTAGAAAGGGTTACGGCAAAAACTGGATGCACTTCGTGTACAAAACGGACAATCTCTTTCGAAGTATCAGGGTTTCATACAGAAACTCGTCTGTTACAAAGGGATTTCATTTTTTTGAACTTATTTGAACTCCATAGCTTTTCTGTGCTCAAAATGCACCATTCAAAGCCGCATCATCAATTTTCAACCCTTTCTGACTTCATTTGTTATTTTTCATGCATTTACTGATTATTTTGAGCTATAAGACCCTGAAATTGAAAAGCATTTCAAATGAACTCTGAATAGGTTGAAAGTTGGCATGGTATCATCATTTGACCCACATAGAATGTGCAAGAATGTAGAGAGGGTTACGGCAAAAACTGGATGCACTTCGTGTACAAAACGGACAATCTCTTTCGAAGTATCAGGGTTTCATACAGAAACTCGTCTGTTACAAAGGGGTTTCATTTTTTTGAACTTATTTGAACTCCATAGTTTTTCTGTGCTCAAAATGCACCATTCAAAGCGACATCATC
>NW_025228710.1:34189-34930 GCF_018294505.1 Triticum aestivum
TGGCATGGTATCATCATTTGACCCACATAGAATGTGCAAGAAGTAGAAAGGGTTACGGCAAAAACTGGATGCACTTCGTGTACAAAACGGACAATCTCTTTCGAAGTATCAGGGTTTCATACAGAAACTCGTCTGTTACAAAGGGATTTCATTTTTTTGAACTTATTTGAACTCCATAGTTTTTCTGTGCTCAAAATGCACCATTCAAAGCCGCATCATCAATTTTCAACCCTGTCTGACTTCATTTGTTATTTTTCATGCATTTACTGATTATTTTGAGTTATAAGACCCTGAAATTGAAAAGCATTTCAAATGAACTCTGAAAAGGTTGAAAGTTGGCATGGTATCATCATTTGACCCACATAGAATGTGCAAGAAGTAGAGAGGGTTACGGCGAAAACTGGATACACTTCGTGTACAAAACGGACAATCTCTTTCGAAGTATCAGGGTTTCATACGGAAACTCGTCTGTTACAAAGGGGTTTCATTTTTTTGAACTTATTTGAAGTCCATTGTTTTTCTGTGCTCAAAATGCACCATTCAAAGCCACATCATCAATTTTCAACCCTTTCTGACTTCATTTGTAATTTTTCATGCATTTACTGATTATTTTGAGCTATAAGACCCTGAAATTGAAAAGCATTTCAAATGAACTCTGAAAAGGTTGAAAGTTGGCATGGTATCATCATTTGACCCACATAGAATGTGCAAGAATGTAGAGAGGGTTACGGGAAAAACTGG
>NW_025228710.1:35262-36009 GCF_018294505.1 Triticum aestivum
AAACGGACAATCTCTTTCGAAGTATCAGGGTTTCATACGGAAACTCGTCTGTTACAAAGGGATTTCACTTTTTTTGAACATATTTGAACTCCATAGTTTTCCTGTGCTCAAAATGCACCATTCAAAGCCGCATCATCAATTTTCAACCGTTTCTGACTTTATTTGTTATTTTTCATGCATTTACTGATTATTTTGAGCTATAAGACCCTGAAATTGAAATGCATTTCAAATGAACTCTGAAAAGGTTGAAAGTTGGCATGGTACCATCATTTGACCCACATAGAATGTGCAAGAAGTAGAGACGGTTACGGCAAAAACTGGATGCACTTCGTGTACAAAACGGACAATCTCTTTCGAAGTATCAGGGTTTCATAGGGAACTCGTCTGTTACAAAGGGGTTACATTTTTTTGAACTTATTTGAACTCCATAGTTTTTCTTTGCTCAAAATGCACCATTCAAAGCCACATCATCAATTTTCAACCCTTTCTGACTTCATTTGTTATTTTTCATGCATTTACTGATTATTTTGAGCTATAAGACCCTGAAATTGAAAAGCATTTTAAATGAACTCTGAAAAGGTTGAAAGTTGGCATGGTGTCATCATTTGACCCACATAGCATGTGCAAGAAAGTAGAGACGGTTACGGGAAAAACTGGATGCACTTCGTGTACAAAACGGACAATCTCTTTTGAAGTATCAGGGTTTCATACGGAAACTCGTCTGTTACAAAGGGATTTCATTTTTTT
>NW_025228710.1:36019-36320 GCF_018294505.1 Triticum aestivum
AAAATGCACCATTCAAAGCCACATCATCAATTTTCAACCCTGTCTGACTTCATTTGTTATTTTTCATGCATTTACTGATTATTTTGAGCTATAAGACCCTGAAATTGAAAAGCATTTCAAATTAACTCTGAAAAGGTTGAAAGTTGGCATGGTGTCATCATTTGACCCACATAGAATGTGCAAGAAGTAGAGAGGGTTACGGCAAAAACTGGATGCACTTCGTGTACAAAACGGACAATCTCTTTTGAAGTATCAGGGTTTCATACGGAAACTCGTCTGTTACAAAGGGGTTTCATTTTTT
>NW_025228710.1:36330-36823 GCF_018294505.1 Triticum aestivum
AACGGACAATCTCTTTCGAAGTATCAGGGTTTCATACGGAAACTCGTCTGTTACAAAGGGATTTCACTTTTTTTGAACATATTTGAACTCCATAGTTTTCCTGTAATCAAAATGCACCATTCAAAGCCGCATCATCAATTTTCAACCGTTTCTGACTTTATTTGTTATTTTTCATGCATTTACTGATTATTTTGAGCTATAAGACCCTGAAATTGAAATGCATTTCAAATGAACTCTGAAAAGGTTGAAAGTTGGCATGGTACCATCATTTGACCCACATAGAATGTGCAAGAAGTAGAGAGGGTTACGGCAAAAACTGGATGCACTTCGTGTACAAAACGGACAATCTCTTTCGAAGTATCAGGGTTTCATAGGGAACTCGTCTGTTACAAAGGGGTTACATTTTTTTGAACTTATTTGAACTCCATAGTTTTTCTTTGCTCAAAATGCACCATTCAAAGCCACATCATCAATTTTCAACCCTTTCTGACTT
>NW_025228710.1:37817-38445 GCF_018294505.1 Triticum aestivum
TCTTTCGAAGTATCAGGGTTTCATACAGAAACTCGTTTGTTACAAAGGGATTTCATTTTTTTAACTTATTTGAACTCCATAGTTTTTCTGTGCTCAAAATGCACCATTCAAAGCCACATCATCAATTTTCAACCCTGTCTGACTTCATTTGTTATTTTTCATGCATTTACTGATTATTTTGAGCTATAAGACCCTGAAATTGAAAAGCATTTCAAATGAACTCTGAAAAGGTTGAAAGTTGGCATGGTATCATCATTTGACCCACATAGAATGTGCAAGAAGTAGAAAGGGTTACGGCAAAAACTGGATGCACTTCGTGTACAAAACGGACAATCTCTTTCGAAGTATCAGGGTTTCATACGGAAACTCGTCTGTTACAAAGGGGTTTCATTTTTTTGAACTTATTTGAAGTCCATTGTTTTTCTGTGCTCAAAATGCACCATTCAAAGCCACATCATCAATTTTCATCCCTTTCTGACTTCATTTGTTATTTTTCATGCATTTACTGATTATTTTGAGCTATAAGACCCTGAAATTGAAAAGCATTTCAAATGAACTCTGAAAAGGTTGAAAGTTGGCATGGTATCATCATTTGACCCACATAGAATGTGCAAGAATGTAGAGAGGG
>NW_025228710.1:38455-39839 GCF_018294505.1 Triticum aestivum
AAAATGCACCATTCAAAGCCACATCATCAATTTTCAACCCTGTCTGACTTCATTTGTTATTTTTCATGCATTTACTGATTATTTTGAGCTATAAGACCCTGAAATTGAAAAGCATTTCAAATTAACTCTGAAAAGGTTGAAAGTTGGCATGGTGTCATCATTTGACCCACATAGAATGTGCAAGAAGTAGAGAGGGTTACGGCAAAAACTGGATGCACTTCGTGTACAAAACGGACAATCTCTTTTGAAGTATCAGGGTTTCATACGGAAACTCGTCTGTTACAAAGGGGTTTCATTTTTTTGAACTTATTTGAAGTCCATTGTTTTTCTGTGCTCAAAATGCACCATTCAAAGCCACATCATCAATTTTCAACCCTTTCTGACTTCATTTGTTATTTTTCATGCATTTACTGATTATTTTGAGCTATAAGACCCTGAAATTGAAAAGCATTTCAAATGAACTCTGAAAAGGTTGAAAGTTGGCATGGTATCATCATTTGACCCACATAGCATGTGCAAGAAAGTAGAGAGGGTTACGAGAAAAACTGGATGCACTTCGTGTACAAAATGGACAATCTCTTTTGAAGTATCAGGGTTTCATACAGAAACTCGTCTGTTACAAAGGGGTTTCATTTTTTTGAACTTATTTGAACTCCATAGTTTTTCTGTGCTCAAAATGCACCATTCAAAGCCGCATCATCAATTTTCAACCCTTTCTGACTTCATTTGTTATTTTTCATGCATTTACTGATTATTTTGAGCTATATGACCCTGAAATTGAAAAGCATTTCAAATGAACTCTGAAAAGGTTGAAAGTTGGCATGGTATCATCATTTGACCCACATAGAATGTGCAAGAAGTAGAGAGGGTTACGGGAAAAACTGGATGCACTTCGTGTACAAAACGGACAATCTCTTTCGAAGTATCAGGGTTTCATACGGAAACTCGTCTGTTACAAAGGGATTTCAATTTTTTTGAACATATTTGAACTCCATAGTTTTCCGGTGCTCGAAATGCACCATTCAAAGCCGAATCATCAATTTTCAACCGTTTCTGACTTTATTTGTTATTTTTCATGCATTTACTGATTATTTTGAGCTATAAGACCCTGAAATTGAAAAGCATTTCAAATGAACTCTGAAAAGGTTGAAAGTTGGCATGGTACCATCATTTGACCCACATGGAATGTGCAAGAAGTAGAGAGGGTTACGGCAAAAACTGGATGCACTTCGTGTACAAAACGGACAATCTCTTTCGAAATATCAGTGTTTCATACGGAACTCGTCTGTTACAAAGGGGTTTCATTTTTTTGAACTTATTTGAACTCCATAGTTTTCCTGTGCTCAAAATGCACCATTCAAAGCCGCATCATCAATTTTCAACC
>NW_025228711.1:0-10081 GCF_018294505.1 Triticum aestivum
ACTGAACGAGGGAGTAATCATCAGCACGAGACTGCCAAGCATTCATAACGTCTTGGTTCTCTGGGATTGGTGCTTCACCTAGCGGCGCTTCTAGGACATAATCTTTCTTGGCAGCTATGAGGATGATCCTCAGGTTCTGGACCCAGTCCGTATAGTTGCTGCCATCATCTTTCAGCTTGGTTTTCTCTAGGAACGCGTTGAAGTTGAGGTGGACATGAGCGTTGGCCATTTGATCTACAAGACATTTTGCAAAGGTTTTAGACTAAGTTCATGATAATTAAGTTCATCTAATCAAATTATTCAATGAACTCCCACTTAGACAGACATCCCTCTAGTCATCTAAGTGAAACATGATCCGAGTCAACTAGGCCGTGTCCGATCATCACGTGAGACAGACTAGTTAACATCGGTGAACATCTTCATGTTGATCGTATCTACTATACGACTCATGCTCGACCTTTCGGTCTTCCGTGTTCCGAGGCCATGTCTGTACATGCTAGGCTCGTCAAGTCAACCTAAGTGTATTGCGTGTGTAAATCTGGCTTACACCCGTTGTATTCGAACGTTAGGATCTATCACACCCGATCATCACGTGGTGCTTCGAAACAATGAACCTTCGCAACGGTGCACAGTTAGGGGGGGCACTTTTCTTGAAATTATTTCGAGGGATCATCTTATTTAAGGTACCGTCGTTCTAAGCAAAAAAATGTAAAACATGATAAACATCACATGCAATCAAATAGTGACATGATATGGCCAATACCATATTGCTCCTTTGATCTCCATCTTCAGGGCGCCATGATCATCTTCGTCACCAGCATGACACCATGATCTCCATCATCATGATCTCTATCATCGTGTCTTCATGAAGTTGTCACGCCAACGACTACTTCTACTTCTATGGCTAACACGTTTAGCAATAAAGTAAAGTAATTTACATGGCATTCTTCAATGACACGCAGGTCATGTTGGAAATATGCCCTAGAGGCAATAATAAATTAGTTATTGTTACTATATTTCCTTGTTCATGATAATCGTTTATTATCCATGCTATAATTGTATTGATGGGAAACTCAGATACATGTGTGGGTACATAGACAACAACATGTCCCTAGTAAGCCTCTAAGTTGACTAGCTCGTTGGTCAATAGATGGTTACGGTTTCCTGACCATGGACATTGAATGTCGTTGATAATGGGATCACATCATTAGGAGAATGATGTGATGGACAAGACCCAATCCTAAGCCTAGCACAAAGATCGTGTAGTTCGTATGCTAAAGCTTTTCTAATGTCAAGTATCATTTCCTTAGACCATGAGATTGTGCAACTCCTGGATACCATAGGAATGCTTTGGGTGTACCAAACGTCACAACGTAACTGGGTGGCTATAAAGGTGCACTACAGGTATCTCCGAAAGTGTCTGTTGGGTTGGCACAAATCGAGACTGGGATTTGTCACTCCGTGTAAACGGAGAGGTATCTCTGGGCCCACTCGGTAGGACATCATCATAATGTGCACAATGTGACCAAGGGGTTGATCATGGGATGATGTCTTACGGAACGAGTAAAGAGACTTGCCGGTAACGAGATTGAACAAGGTATCGGTATACCGACGATCGAATCTCGGGCAAGTACAATACCGCTAGACAAAGGGAATTGTATACGGGATCGATTGAGTCCTTGACATCATGGTTCATCCGATGAGATCATCGTGGAACATGTGGGATCCAGCATGGGTATCCAGATCACGCTGTTGGTTATTGACCGGAGAACGTCTCGGTCATGTCTGCATGGTTCCCGAACCCGTAGGGTCTACACACTTAAGGTTCAATGACGCTAGGGTTATAAAGGAAGTTAGTATGTGGTTACCGAATGTTGTTAGGAGTCCTGGATGAGATCCCGAACGTCACGAGGAGTTCTGGAATGGACTGGAGGTAAAGATTTATATATGGGAGGTCCTGTTTTGGTCACCGAAAAAGTTTCGAGTTTTATGGGTAACGTACCGGGACCACCGGGAGGGTCCCGGGGGTCCACCAAGTGGGGCCACCGGCCCCAGGGGGCTGCATGGGCCAAGTGTGGGAGGGGACCAGCCCCAGGTGGGCTGGTGCGCCCCCCACCAAGGCCCAAGGCGCCTAGGGCTTGGGGGAAACCCTAAAGGGGGGCGCCCCCTTGCCTTGGGGGGCAAGGCAACCCCCCTGGCCTCCGCCCCCTCCTCAGATTGGATCTGAGGGGGCCGGCCCCCTCTCTCTTGCCCCTATATATATGTGGGGGGTGGGAGGGCAGCCGCAACCAAGTTCTGGCGCAGCACTCCCCCTCTCCCAAGTACTCCTCCTCTCCCGCGGTGCTTGGCGAAGCCCTGCAGGATTGCCACGCTCCTCCATCACCACCACGCTGTTGTGCTGCTGCAGGACGGAATCTTCCTCAACCTCTCCCTCTCTCCATGCTGGATCAAGGCATGGGAGACGTCACCGGGCTATACGTGTGTTGAACGCGGAGGTGCCGTCCGCTCGGCACTAGGATCTCCGGTGATTTGGATCACGACGAGTACGACTCCTTCAACCCCGTTCTCTTGAACGCTTCCTCTTAGCGATCTACAAGGGTATGTAGATGCTCTCTCCTTCCCCTCATTGTTGGTTTCTCCATAGATAGATCTTGGTGACACGTAGGAAAATTTTGAATTTCTGCTACGTTCCCCAACAGTGGTATCAGAGCTAGGTCTATTTCGTAGATTCTTTGCACGAGTAGAACACAAAGTAGTTGTGGGCATTGATTTTGTCCAATATGCTTACCGTTACTAGTCCAATCTTGTTTCGACGGTATTGTGGGATGAAGCGACCCGGACTGACCTTACACGTACTCTTACGTGAGACAGGTTCCACCGACTGACATGCACTTGGTGCATAAGGTGGCTAGCGGGTGCCAGCCTCTCCCACTTTACTCGGAACAGATTCGATGAAAAGGATCCTTATGACGGGTAAATAGCAATTGGCATATCACGTTGTGGTTTTGCGTAGGTAAGAAATGTTCTTGCTAGAAACCCATAGCAGCCACGTAAAACATGCAAACAACAATTAGAGCATGTCTAACTTGTTTTTGCAGGGTATGCTATGTGATGTGATATGGCCAAGAAGAATGTGATGAATATATGTGATGTATGAGATTGATCATGTTCTTGTAATAGGAATCACGACTTGCATGTCGATGAGTATGACAACCGGCAGGAGCCATAGGAGTTGTCTTTATTTATTGTATGACCTGCGTGTCATTATACAACGCCATGTAATTACTTTACTTTATTGCTAACCGGTAGCCATAGTAGTAGAAGTAATAGTTGGCAAGACAACTTCATGAAGACACGATGATGGAGATCATGGTATCATGTCGGTGACGATGATGATCATGGAGCCCCGAAGATGGAGATCAAAAGGAGCAAAATGATATTGGCCATATCATGTCACTATTTGATTGCATGTGATGTTTATCATGATTATGCATCTTATTTTCTTAGAACGACGGTAGTAAATAAGATGATCCCTCATTAAAATTTCAAGAAAGTGTTCCCCCTAATTGTGCACCATTGCGAAAGTTCGTCATTTCGAAGCACCACGTGATGATCGGGTGTGATAGATTCTTACGTTCACATACAACAGGTGTAAGCCAGATTTACACACGCGAAACACTTAGGTTAACTTGACGAGCCTAGCATGTACAGACATGGCCTCGGAACACAAGAGACCGAAAGGTCAAGCATGAGTCGTATGGTGGATACGATCAACATGAAGATGTTCACCGATGATGACTAGTCCGTCTCACGTGATGATCGGACACGGCCTAGTTGACTCAGATCATGTAATCACTTAGATGACTAGAGGGATGTCTATCTGAGTGGGAGTTCATAAGATGAACTTAATTATCCTGAACATAGTCAAAAACCCTTTGCAAATTATGTCATAGCTCGCGCTTTAGTTCTATAGTTTTAGATATGTTCCTAGAGAAAATATAGTGGAAAGTTGACAGTAGCGATTATGCGGACAGTAGAAAGCTTATGTCCTTAATGCACCGCTCAGTGTGTTGAACCCCAAACGTCGTCTGTGGATGTTGCGAACATCGGACATACATGTTTTGATAACTACGTGATAGTTCAGTTAAACAGTTTAGAATTGAGGCACTGAAGAAATTTTTGAAATGTTGCAGAACATATGAGATGTTTCGAGGGCTGAAATTGGGATTTCAGGCTCGTGCCCACGTCAAGAGGTATAAAACCTCCAACGATTTTCTTAGCCTGCATAATAAGGGAGAAAAGCTCAATCTTGAGCTTGTGCTCAGATTGTCTGAGTACAACAATCACTTGAATCGAGTGGGAGTTGATCTTCCAGATGAGATAGTGATGTTTCTACAAAGACATTGCCACCAAGCTACTAGAGCTTCGTGATGAACTATAACATAACAGGGATAGATATAATGATCCTTGATCTATTCGCAATGTTTGACTCCGCGAATGTAGAAATCAAGAAGGAGCATCAATTGTTGATGGTTAGTGAAACCACTAGTTTTAAGAAGGGCAAGGGCAAGAAGGGGTACTTCATGAAACGGCAAATCAGTTGCTGCTCTAGTGAAGAAACCCAAGGTTGAACCCAAACCCGAGACTAAGTGCTTCTGTAATAAGGGGAACAGCCACTGGAGCAGAATTACCCTGGATACTTGGTAGATAAGAAGGCTGGCAAGGTCGATAGAAGTATATTGGATATACATTAAGTTAATGTGTACTTTACTAGTACTCCTAGTAGCACCAGGGTATTAGATACTGGTTCGATTGCTAAGTGTTAGTAACTCGAAATAAAAGGTTACGGAATAAACGGAGACTAGCTAAAGGTGAGCTGACGATATGTGTTGGAAGTGTTTCCAAGGTTGATGTGATCAAGCATCGTACGCTCCCTCTGCAAATGAGATTGGTGTTAAACCTAAATAATTGTTATTTGGTGTTTGCGTTGAGCATAGACATGATTGGATAATACCTATTTATTTGAATAATACCTTCAATGGTCTTGCACCTAAAGGAATGGTTTATTGAATCTCGATCGTAGTGATACACATTTTCATGCCAAAAGATATAAGATAGTAATGATAGTACCACTTACTTGTGGCACTGCCATGTAATTCATATTGGTGTAAAACACATGAAGAAGCTCCATGTTGATGGACCTTTGGACTCACTCGTTTTTGAAAAGTTTGAGACATGTGAACCATGTCTATTGGTATGTGCGCATGAAGAAACTCCATGCAGATGGACCGTTTGGACTCACTTGATTTTGAATCACTTGAGACATGCAAATCATACCACATGGGCAAGATGACTGAAAGCCTTGTTTTCAGTAAAATGGAACAAGAAAGCAACCTGTTGGAAGTAATACATTTTGATGTGTGCAGTCCAATGAGTGCTGAGGCATGCAGTGAATATCGTTATGTTCTTACTTCATGGATGATTTAAGTAGATACTAAGTATATTTACTTGATGAAACACAAGTCTGAATTATTGAATGGTTCAAGTAATTTCAGAGTGAAGTTGAAGATCATCGTGACAAGAGGATAAAATGTCTATGATATGATCATAGAGATGAGTATCTGAGTTACGAGCTTTGGCACGCAATTAAGACATTGTGGAAATTGTTTCACAATTAATACCGCCTAGAACACCATAGTGTGATGGTGTGTCCGAACATCATAGTTGCACCCTATTGGATATGGTGCGTACCATGATGTCTCTTATCGAATTACCACTATCGTTCATGGGTTAGGCATTAGAGACAACCGCACTCACTTTAATAGGGCACCACGTAATTCTGTTGAGACGACACCATTTGAACTATGGTTTGGAGAAACCTAAGTTGTCGTTTCTTAAAAGTTTTGGGCTGCAATGCTTATGTGAAAAGTTTCATCGTGATAAGCTCGAACCCAAAACGGATAAATAAATCTTCATAGGATACCCAAAATGGTTGGGTATACCTCCTATCTCAGATCCGGAAGCAAAAGTAATTGTTTCTAGAAACGGGTCCTTTCTCGAGGAAAAGTTTCTCTCGAAAGAATTGAGTGGGAGGATGGTGGAGACTTGATGAGGTTTTTGAACCATCACTTCAACAAGTGTGTAGCAGGGCACAAGAAGTTGTTCTTGTGGCGCCTACACCAATTGAAGTGGAAGCTTATGATAGTGATCATGAAGTTTTGGATCAAGTCACTACCGTACCTCGTAGGGTGACAAGGATGCATACTGCTTCAGAGTGGTACAGTAATCCTGTCTTGAAGGTCATGTTGCTAGACAACAATGAACCTACGAGCTATGGAGAAGCGATGGTGGGCCCAAATTCCGACAAATGGTTAGAAGCCATGAAATCCGAGATAGGATCCATGTATCAGAACAAAGCATGGACTTTGGTGGACTTGCCCGTTGATCGGCAAGTCATTGAGATAAATGGATCTTTAAGAAGAAGACGGACATGGACGGTAATGTCACCGTCTATGAAGCTCGACTTGTGGCGAAGAGTTTTTTCACAAGTTCAAGGAGTTGACTACGATGAGATTTTCTCATCCGTAGCAATGCTTAAGTCCGTCGGAATCATGTTAGCATTATGAAATCTGACAGATGGATGTCAAAACGAGTTTCCTTACCAGTTTTCGTAAGGAAAGGTTGTATGTGATACAATCAGAAAGGTTTTGTCGATCCTAAGGATGCTAAAAGGTATGCTAGCTCCAGCGATCCTTCCATGGACTGGAGTAAGCATCTCGGAGTTGGAATATGCACTTTGATAAGATGATCAAAGATTTTGGGTTTATACAAAGTTTATGAGAAACTTGTATTTCCAAAGAAGTGAGTGGGAGCACTATAGAATTTATGATGAGTATATGTTGTTGACATATTGTTGATCAGAAATGATGTAGAATTTCTGGAAAGCATATAGGGTTATTTGAAAAGTGTTTTTCAATGGAAAACCTGGATTAGGCTACTTGAACAATAAGCATCAAGATCTATAAGATAGATCAAAATGCTTAATAGTACTTTCAAATGAGCACATACCTTGACATGATCTTGAAGGTGTTCAAGATGGATCAGTCAAAGAAGGAGTTCTTGCCTGAGTTGTAAGGTATGAAGTTAAGAGTTAAAGCTCGACCACGACAGAAGAGAGACAAAGGACTAAGGTCGTCCCCTATGTTTCAGACGTAGGCTCTATAGTATGCTATGCTGTGTACCGCAACGGAAGTGTGCCTTGCCATGAGTCAGTTAAGGGGTACAAGAATGATCCAGGAATGGGGATCATTGGACAACGGTCAAAATTTGTCCTTGGAGTAAATAAGGACATGTTTCTCGATTATGGAGGTGATAAAGAGTTCGGCGTAAAGGGTTACGTCGATGCAAGCTTTAACACCTATCCGAATGACTCTGAGTAGCAAACCGGATACGTATAGTAGAGCAACCATTTGGAATAACTCCAAGTGGAGCGTGGAAGCAGCATTTACAATATGACATAGAGAATTGCGAAGTACATAAAGATCTGGATACTATAGATCCATTGACTAAAACCTCTCTCACAAGCAAAACATGATCAAACCCCAGAACTCATTGAGTCTTAATCACATGGTGATGTGAACTAGTTTAGAAACTAGTAAACTCTGTGGATGTTGGTCACATGGCGATGTGACCTATCAGTGTTAATCACATGGCGATGTGAACTAGATTATTGACTCTAGTGCAAGTGGGAGACTGTTGGAAATATGCCCTAGAGGCAATAATAAATTAGTTATTATTACTATATTTCCTTGTTCATGATAATCGTTTATTATCCATGCTATAATTGTATTGATGGGAAACTCAGATACATGTGTGGGTACATAGACAACAACATGTCCCTAGTAAGCCTCTAAGTTGACTTGCTCGTTGATCAATAGATGGTTACGGTTTCCTGACCATGGACATTTAATGTCGTTGATAACGGGATCACATCATTAGGAGAATGATGTGATGGACAAGACCCAATCCTAAGCCTAGCACAAAGATCGTGTAGTTCGTATGCTAAAGCTTTTCTAATGTCAAGTATCATTTCCTTAGACCATGAGATTGTGCAACTCCTGGATACCGTAGGAATGCTTTGGGTGTACCAAACGTCACAACGTAATTGGGTGGCTATAAAGGTGCACTACAGGTATCTCCGAAAGTGTCTGTTGGGTTGGCACAAATCGAGACTGGGATTTGTCACTCCGTGTAAACGGAGAGGTATCTCTGGGCCCACTCGGTAGGACATCATCATAATGTGCACAATGTGACCAAGGGGTTGATCACGGGATGATGTCTTACGGAACGAGTAAAGAGACTTGCCGGTAACGAGATTGAACAAGGTATCGGTATACCGACGATCGAATCTCGGGCAAGTACAATACCGCTAGACAAAGGGAATTGTATACGGGATCGATTGAGTCCTTGACATCATGGTTCATCCGATGAGATCATCGTGGAACATGTGGGATCCAGCATGGGTATCCAGATCCCGCTGTTGGTTATTGACCGGAGAACGTCTCGGTCATGTCTGCATGGTTCCCGAACCCGTAGGGTCTACACACTTAAGGTTCGATGATGCTAGGGTTATAAAGGAAGTTAGTATGTGGTTATCGAATGTTGTTCGGAGTCCTGGATGAGATCCCGGACGTCACGAGGAGTTCCGTAATGGTCCGGAGGTAAAGATTTATATATGGGAAGTCCTGTTTTGGTCACTGGAAAAGTTTTGGGTTTTATCGGTAACGTACCGGGACCATCGGGAGGGTCCCGGGGGTCCACCAAGTGGGGCCAACGGCCCCAGGGGGCTGCATGGGCCAAGTGTGGGAGGGGACCAGACCCAGGTTTTCCTTGGGGGGCAAGGCAACCCCCCTGGCCGCTTCCCCCTCCTCAGATTGGATCTGAGGGGGCTGGCCCCACTCTCCCTTGCCCCTATATATATGTGCAGGGTGGGAGGGCAGCCGCAACCAAGTTCTGGCGCAGCCCTCCCCCTCTCCCAAGTACTCCTCCTCTCCCGCGGTGCTTGGTGAAGCCCTGCAGGATTTCCACGCTCCTCCATCACCACCACGCCGTTGTGCTGCTGCTGGACGGGGTCTTCCTCAACCTCTCCCTCTCTCCTTGCTGGATCAAGGCATGGGAGACGTCACCGGGCTGTACGTGTGTTGAACGCGGAGGTGCCGTCCGTTCAGCACTAGGATCTCCAGTGATTTGGATCACGACGAGTACGACTCCTTCAACCCCGTTCTCTTGAACGCTTCCGCTTAGCGATCTACAAGGGTATGTAGATCCTCTCTCCTTCCCCGCGTTGCTGGTTTCTCCATAGATAGATCTTGGTGACACGTAGGAAAATTTTGAATTTCTGCTACATTCCCCAACAGGTCATACAAAAAATAAAGACAACTCCTATGGCTCCTGCCGGTTGTCATACTCATCGACATGCAAGACGTGATTCCTATTACAAGAACATGATCATCTCATACATCACATATATCATTCATCACATCCTTTGGCCATATCACATCACAAAACACTTGCTGCAAAAACAAGTTAGACGTCCTCTAATTGTTGTTGCAAGTTTTTATGTGGCTTCTATAGGTGTTCTAGCAAGAACGTTTCTTACCTACGTGAAACCACAACGTGATATGCCAATTTCTATTTACCCTTCATAAGGACCCTTTTCATCGAATCCGCTCCAACTAAAGTGGGAGAGACAGACACCCGCCAGCCACCTTATGCAACTAGTGCATGTCAGTTGGTGGAACCTGTCTCACGTAAGCGTACGTGTAAGGTCGGTCTGGACCGCTTCATCCCATGATGCCGCCGAAGCAAGATAAGACTAGTAGTGGCAAGAAAATTAGCAACATCTACGCCCACAACTGCTTTGTGTTCTACTCGTGCATAGTAACTACGCATAGACCTAGCTCATGATGCCACTGTAGGGGAACGTTGCATAAAATAAAAAATTTCTTACGTCCACCATGATCATTCTATGGAGTCATCTAGCAACGAAAGGGTAGTGCATCTACATACCCTTGTAGATCGC
>NW_025228711.1:10287-10774 GCF_018294505.1 Triticum aestivum
TGCGGAAGCGTTCAAGAGAACGGGGTTGAGGGAGTCGTACTTGTCGTGATCCAAATCACCGGAGATCCTAGCGCCGAACGGACAGCACCTCCACGTTCAACACACATACGGTTTGGAAGACGTCTCCTCCTTCTTTATCCAGCAAGGGGGAAGGAGAGGTTGATGAAGATAGAGTAGGACGACGGCGTGGTGGTGGATGCAACACGATCACGGCAGGGCTTCGCCGAGCTTCTGCGAGAGGGAGAGGTGTAGCAGGGGAGATGGAGGCGCCAAGACTTGGGGTGCGGCTTCCCTCCCTCCCCCACTCTTTATATAGGCCCCCTAGGGGGGCGGCCCTAGGAGATGCAATCTCCAAGGGGGCGGGGGCCAGGGGGGAAACTTGCCCCCCAAACCAGGTGGATGCGCCCCCACCCCTAGAGTTTCCAACCCTAGGCGCAGGGGGGCAAGGGGGCTGGTTCCCCTCGCACTTCAACCCATGGGGCCCTCC
>NW_025228711.1:15773-24218 GCF_018294505.1 Triticum aestivum
GCCACCGTGCCCACGACTTCTTCCGCATACCCACAACACTTTCCACAACCACCACCACCGCTCACCGCTACCTCCTATGTCGATTTTGATACGTTTTGGTCTTTGAAATTTGAGTTGTGGTTCCCGTGTCCTATTGTGTTTTGGCTATATAGGTACGGTTCGACGTCATCATCACCACCGCTCAACTCCATCGACTACTCAACATTGTCAAGGACGGTAACTTCGATGACATCTTTGTCATAACTTGCAATTGCATTGATAACCCACATTGCCTCATTTTGCGTAGCTTACCCATCGAGACTAGCCATTGAGTATTGCCGGCAACGTGACTTGTGCACATTAGGTATCATACTCCATAACATACATACCATACCATAGTGGTGCATATCTTGGGATCCACTTGTGTGTCACAAAGTTGTCATCGCGTACACAATTGCTATCTTGGTTCGTGAAGTATTGCATGAGAAAAGAGCTCAAAAGTGAAAGAGCCACCCAAGCTTTTAAGCAAAGAGGAAAGATAAGCAAAGAGCTTATGAGCAAGAACCATAGCATCATAATACATTAAGATTGTCATATTGGATCATCTTGGATCATTGCACCGAAATACCATACATATAGCATACTTGGGATAGAGATAGTTGCATTTTTGCTTAGTAGGTTGTGCACAAGTTTGCGTATCCGCCTATTGTGCAATCGTGCTAGTGTCTCTGTAGTATTGTGCAACAAGAGCATTTTTGTGGTTTCCACATTTTGGCTCACTTTTGGATTGCACAATCCCACTTATCTATTTGCGTGTGTGTTTCCGTGTACCCATTCTAGCTTGGTCTACTTGTTGCATTTACAAATTTGTGAATCTTTTCCAACATTATTGAATCTCGCTTTCAATTGCATCAAATTTTGTGCCACCATCCTAACCAAGCTCCACCAAAAGCTTTTACTTGTGTAGGTGTGAGAACCGACAAGAATTGATACCAAAAGTGCTATTTCATTGTCCGCATTTGGGTGAATTTGATTCATTTTCAACATCGGTCAAAGGTACATTGGTATTAGTTCTTCTCCTTCTACCACTCATATTTTGCTTGCAATGATGGATAGGCCAAGTACTTCTACCAACCCACTCTTCATCGAGCAAGACGACGACATGTCATCATTCGTCACAAAGAGCCACCTCTTTGGTGCTCAATGGGCGTTACACCAAGAGCAACAAGCTATGAGCGACCGCATCGACAACCTCGCCACCGACTTGCGACTCTCCGAGCAACATACAAGAGACTACTTCGACAACAAGCTCGACGCGCACAAGCAAGAGAACAATGCAAGAATGGACGAGATCCACGCCTTGTTGGTGAACCGGCCTCATTCTACATCGTCATACTCAAGCCGGAGCCGCTTGAGTCGACACTCCGACGACACCTTCTCCGACTCAAGTACACCGTCATCGAACACTCTTCGACGAGCCGCGCGTCAAGACCGTCATGCATCTCGCAACCCGCTACACGACAAGCATTCACAAGAGCAAGTCGATGAGCAAGTACCTCGTTCTCAATCAAACCAAGTAGTGTTTGCTCAAGCTCAAGAACGACAACATCTTCGTCGCCAAGAATAACAAGAACGAGCACATCTACACCAAGCGCAACAAGACTCCGAGGCTCAACGTCTTCAACAACAACAACGAGAAGCACAAGCTCTTGAGGCGGAACGTGCCCTTCGAGAATCAAGTCGAGCCATCGCCAACCGCCATCGCGAATGGCGCAATCAAGAGGAAGCTCTTCGAGACGAAATCCAAGAGAGGAACTACCATCCGCGTGTGCAACGACAAGCTCCACAAGCTCCTCCACAAGAACGTCAAGCTCCACAAGCTCCTCCACAAGCTCGTCAAGCTCTACCTCAACTTCAACCTCAACAAGAACAAGTTGACCATGGACTTCCTCCACGCCAAGAGCAACATGAGGATGATTACCCTCCACGTCAAGGGCGTCATCATCACCATCGCCAACAACACAATGAAGAGCAACGCTATGGCAAGCTCAAATTCACAATGCCCAAGTTCAATGGAAGCAACGATCCCGAAGAGTACCTCTCATGGGCATTGAAGGTCGACAAAATCTTTCACTTGCACAATTATGATGAAGAGAAGAAGATCGCAATGGCATCACTAGAGTTCCAAGACTATGTGCTCATATGGTGGGAACAAGTCCTTGAGCGCCGTCAAGCAAGAGGTGAACCTCCAATCACCACTTGGGCTCAAACGAAGGATGTCATGCGAGCATGTTTTGTGCCAACCTACTACAACCGCGATCTCTTCAAGAAGCTACAACTCCTCAAGCAAGGAACAAAGAGTGTTGAAGAATACTACAAGGAAATGGAGATTGCCATGATTCGAGCCAATGTCACGGAAGATGATGAGCAAACAATGGCACGTTTCTTGAATGGTCTCAATCATCCCATCAAGAAGATTGCCGACTTCCAACCCTATTCCAACCTCATTGAGCTCGTGCATCAAGCTACAAAGGCGGAACGTCAAGTGCAAGATGACTTCAAGTACGCCAAGTACTCATCCAAGACCTACGGCTTCTCCAACATCCAAGCTTCATCAACTCCTCCAACATCTACATCAACAGCCTTCTCCAAGCAACGACGACAAGTCAAGTTACAAGAAAACTTCCTCAAGTTCAAGTCGTCTTCCTCCTACTACAAGCAACTTCAAGCCAGGTGCTTCATCTTCTACTCCAACCGATGAGACCGTCAAGACAAGTTCCTTCAAGTGTTTCACTTGCGGCAGCCGAGGCCACAAGTCCTATCAATGCATGAACAAGCGCACCATGATCCTCAACGAAGATGGCACATATGACTCCATGAGTGAAGAGGAGATGGAAGCCCTTGAGCAAGTGGCCATGCACCGGCGCGTGAACGAGGATGAAGATGATCAAGTATTTTGTGATGAGGATTCGAGCCCCGCTCTTGTTGTCTCCAAGGTCTTGACTCTTCAACATCAACAAGAAGAAGACCAACGATGCAACATCTTCCACACACAGGCCGACATCAATGGACGATCCGTCAAGGTCATCATCGATGGAGGTAGTTGCCACAACTTGGAAAGTGAAGAACTATGCTCCAAGCTCCAATTGGTCAAGAAGAAGCACCCGCACCCCTACAAGGTTCAATGGCTAAGTGACTTCGGCACTATACGAGTTGAGCATACGGTCCAAGTATCCTTCAAAATCGGTGCATATGAGGACACTTTGGAGTGTGATGTGGTCCCAATGACCGTTTGCCACCTCCTTCTTGGTCGACCATGGCAATTCGACCGTGGTGTCTTCCACAACGGGCGTACCAACCACTATAGCTTCAAGATGAAAGGAAAAGAATATGTGCTACGACCTATGTCTCCTAGTCAAGTGATAGCCGACAAGCAAGCCACCCACCATGGAGAGAAGAGTGAGAAAGTGACCCACCCAAAAGTGAGTGAGAGCCACAAGCCAAACATGAGCGCCTCTTCGCCTAGAGAGAAAAACCTCATCCTATTTGCCACCAAAAGTGAGATGAGAGAAGTGTGTGAGAACCCATCGAGTGTGATGCACTTTGTCCTTGTGTGCAAGGATGGAGAACCAAAAACTAACACCATTCACGAGCTACCTTTGGTGTTTCAATCTCTTTTGCAGGATTTTCAAGATGTTTTCCCCGATGAGCTACCTCCGGGTCTACCTCCTCTACGAGGCATTGAGCATCGAATCGACCTCATCCCCGGAGCGCCACTTCCAAACAAAGCCCCATACCATGTCAATCCCGAAGAAACCAAGGAGATTCAGAGGCAAGTACAACAACTAATCGACAACGGTCATGTACGTGAAAGCTTAAGCCCTTGTGCCGTTCCCGTTATACTTATGCCTAAGCCCGATGGAAGTTTCCTCTTGTGTTCCGATTGTAGACCTATAAATGCTATCACCGTTCGCTATAGGCATCCCATTCCTTGCTTAGATGATATGCTTGATGAACTTAGTGGAGCCAACTTTTTCTCAAAGATTGATCTTAAAAGTGGTTATTATCAAATCCGCATTCAAGAAGGTGATGAATGGAAAACTGCTTTCAGAACCAAATTTGGCTTATATGAGTGGTTAGTCATGCCTATGGGTTTATCGGAGGCACCCGGAACTTTCGTGCGTCTTATGCATCATGTACTTCGACCTTACATTGGCGTCTTTGTTGTGGTTTACTTCGATGATATTCTTGTGTTTAGCAAAACCATGAAAGAGCATCTTGATCATGTTAGGGCTGTTTTACAAACTCTTCGCAAGGAAAGTCTTTATGCCAACATGAAAAAGTGCACATTTGGTGTTGACAAAGTGGTTTTCTTGGGTTTCGTTGTTTCTTCCAAGGGTGTCCATGTTGATGAAACTAAAATTGAAGCAATTAAAACTTGGCCCCAACCCACCAATTTACAACAAGTGTGAAGTTTCCTTGGTCTTGCAGGTTTTTATCGTCGCTTTGTCAAAAACTTTAGCACAATTGCCGCCCCTTTGCATGCTTTGAGTAAGAAGAATACTCCTTTTGTTTGGGGAACTTTGCAATCAATCGCTTTTGATGAGCTCAAGTCTTTGCTTACTCATGCTCCGATTCTTGCTTTGCCTAACTTTGACAAAACTTTTGAGGTTCATTGTGATGCAAGTGGTACCGGAATTGGCGGAGTTTTATTGCAAGAAAAACGAGCCATTGCATATTTTAGTGAAAAACTCTCCGGTGCTCAACTTAACTATCCCACATATGACAAAGAATTGTATGCTTTAGTACGTGTACTCCATGTTTGGGAACATTATCTTAGACCTCACGAGTTTTTCATTCATACCGATCATGAAACACTTAAGTACTTAAAAGGTCAAACTAAGTTGAACAAGCGACATGCCAAATGGAGTGAATTTATTGAATCTTTCCCATATGTGATCAAGTACATTAAGGGTAAGGAAAATGTAGTTGCCGATGCACTTTCACGCATATGCACGCTTGTCACTAAACTTGAGTTGCATGTTATCGGCTTTGAGCACATAAAAGACTTGTATGCTAATGATCCATCTTTTGCACCTCATTATGCTAAATGTTTGACGCATACATCTTGGGAACAATATTACATCAAGGATGGTTATCTTATGAGAGCTAACAAACTATGCATTCCCGAGTCTTCTCTTCGTTTGCTACTTTTGCAAGAGGCTCATGGAGGTGGACTCATGGGACACTTTGGACGCGACAAGACTTTCGCCACACTCTCCAAGAACTACTTTTGGCCCAAGATGTCCCGCGACGTCTCACGCTTCACCACCCGATGCTCTACATGTCGCAAAGCTAAGTCTAAAGCTCAATCTCATGGTCTTTACATGCCTCTTCCTATTCCAGGTCAACCATGGGAAGACATTAGTATGGATTTTGTACTTGGTTTGCCTAGAACTCAAAATGGAAAGGATTCCGTGTTTGTCGTTGTGGACCGATTTTCTAAGATGGCACATTTCATTCCTTGCAACAAGATAGACGATGCTTCACATGTTGCAAATCTCTTTTGTAGGGAAATCTTGCACCTCCATGGAGTACCAAAGACAATCGTCTCCGACCGCGACGTCAAGTTCTTGAGCTACTTTTGGAAGACTCTATGCGCCAAGCTCGGAATCAAGCTCTTGTTCTCATCCGCATACCATCCTCAAACCGACGGCCAAACGGAGGTGACGAACCAGACACTATCCACTCTACTTCACGTGTTGATCAAGAAGAACATCAAGGAGTGGGAATCGTGTCTACCCATCGCCGAGTATGCCTACAACCATGCAAGACATTCGACTACCGGCAAGTCCCCCTTCGAGGTCGTCTACGGATTCAACCCGTTGTCCCCATTGGACATTCTACCTCTCCCTCTACAAGAGCGCACCAACATGGATGTGAGTGCACGAGCAAGCTACATCAAGAAGATGCATGAAGATACAAGGCACACAATCGAGCGCCAACTACAACGACTAGCGTCCAAGCTCAACAACAACAAGAAACACATGATATTCAACATTGGAGACCTAGTGTGGCTACACCTTCGCATGGACCGCTTCCCCAACAAACGCAAGTCCAAGCTTCTCCCTCGAGCCGATGGACCCTTCAAGGTGCTCGCACGCTACAACAACAACACTTACAAGATCGACCTCCCATGCGACAAGTACAATGTGAGCGACATATTCAACGTCTCCAATCTCTCCCCATACCATGGTGATGAGGATTTTGATCTGAGGTCGGATCTTTCACAAGGGGGGGGGGAGATGATGTGGAGCATCCCTTGGTCATCCCCATGGACCTACCATCGTCTCACCAAGCCTCAAGAGGACCCATGACTAGAGCACGTGCTAGAGCTCTCGAAAGCGAGGTGACTTCTCTCCTAAGTGATATCTCATATGATCCTCTCGAGACATGGCTACTACCTAAGTCCGATATACTATGCATGATTAGGTGTCAAGAAGAACCTCCCAAGGATGCACGTGAAGACGGACAAGCTGCCCACTCCGCGGATGAAGAGAACCAGCTGAAACGGACAAGATCACCTTCCAGGCCCCGGACATCCGGCCCAGGCCCCGGACATCCGGCCCCTGGAGCTTCTCCATCAGCAACAGCCAAGTCTGCCAAGTCTCCAGGGCCCGGACATCCGGCGTCCAGCCCGGACATCCGGCCTTAGCCCGGAAATCCGGCCAAAGCCCCGGAAATCCGGCGCCTCGCACCAGGAACCACAGAAGTTCAACCCTCCAGCCCGGACATCCGGCATCCTGGCCCGGACATCCGGCGCCTCCGGAAGCCCCGGACATCCGGCCCGACGCCCGGACATCCGGCTCCGCCTGTGTGTGAACAGTGAAGGGCCGAAGCCCATGTACCTCTTCGCCCCCCTAGACTATATATACTCCTTCCCCTTCCTCTTTCTAGGGTTAGCATTGGATTAGCTCATTTTGTGTGAGAGCCTTTGCTCATACACTTGGATACTTCTCCTCAGAGTTCACGGCCTCTTCGGAGAAGATCCCCAAGCGGATTCAAGACCCTTTCTAGGGAAGAACATCAAGGCCTCCTCTCGGAGAAGAACGGTTCCGTTGTATCCTTTCCTTTGTTGATCTTGAACCTTGTGCTACCTTATGTGTGTGATGATCTAGCACTCGTGTGATTGATTCTATGTCGGTTTAGTGTTTCTCTCTTGTTTTCCCCGTGTTCCCCTTTGTGATTTCCGCGTGTTCTTCGTGTTCTCCTGTAGGATCCCCTCCAAACGTGAAAGATCGACGTTCTAGGGTTCCACCCTACATCAGTTTCCCTTTTGGAGTGAAGCAATAATACCTAAAGTATTCACGTTGATCTAACGTGTCTCCCATAACATAATTGAATGGGGTTTTCTCAGGATTATTAAAGTAGTACATAATATCTTTCACATAATGAGCATCGAGGGTTTTAGAAGGTTCCCCATCTCCATGAGTAGCAAGTAAACCTAATTTTTTTGGTATTTCGTGTTCCATATCCATTACTAAAGATAGAGAACAACTTAGAACAACAAATAAAAATTACTTAGTGATAAAGCAAACAAGCACACACGAGAATATTCACCCCACGCTATGACTCCCCGGCAACGGCGCCAGAAAAAGGTCTTGATAACCCACAAGTATAGGGGATCAATTGTAGCCTCTTTCGATAAGTAAGAGTGTCGAACCCAATGAGGAGCTAAAGGTAGAACAAATATTCCCTCAAGTTCAATCGACCACCGATACAACTCTACGCACGCTTAACGTTCGATTTACCTTAAACAAGTGTGAAACTAGAAGTACTTTGTAGGTGTTGTTGGATAGGTTTGCAAGAATATAAAGAGCACGTAACTATAAACTAGGTGCTGTTTAGATAAAGAAGTAATAAAGTAAATATAGCGAGTGTGGAAAAGTGGTGGTAGGAGTTGCGGAATTGTCCCTAAGCAATTGACTACTTTACTAGACCGATAGCAAGTTTTATGTGGGAGAGGCCACTGCTAGCGTGTCATCCCTGACTTGGAATTCTATGCACTTATGATTGGAACTATTAGCAAGCATCTGCAACTACTAACGTTCATTAAGGTAAAACCCAACCATAGCATTAAGATATATTGGTCCCCCTTCAATCCCGTATGCATCAATTTCTATGCTAGGTTGAAGCTTCTATCACTCTTGCCCTCCAATACATAGTCCTATCAACATACAACTAACCCTATGGTGTGATCCACGTGCGCGCTCATATGATGGTCACCAAAGGACAGCAACATAACCACAAGCAAATTAACCAAACATAGCAATTTACCAATTACCGATAGGACAACGAAAATCTACTCAGACATCATAGGATGGCAACATATCATTGGATAATAATATGAAGCATAGAGCACCATGTTCAAGTAGAGGGTACAGCGGGTTGCGGGAGAGTGGACCG
>NW_025228711.1:25126-25554 GCF_018294505.1 Triticum aestivum
GTTATGGGGCAGGAGCGCGACCAGGCGGACTTAGCGTGCGACCGGCTGGAGAAGGACCTGGCGGAGCAAGCCGAACGGCACAGGCAGTAGGTCCAGCAGTTGAAGGCGGACGAGGAGCAGCTCAGGGCCAAGTTCGAGACACAGCGCACAGATTGGGCCGAGAAGGAGAAGCTCCTCCATGGACTGCTACTCCGTGATCGAGGACATGCTCGATGATACGCCTCTTTCCTTCTATTCCGATTGCTCGCTGCCGGCTGCTGCCGGAGGCCGTCTTCTAACACCTTTGTCTTCTTGTGGATAGAGTTCCTTCCGGGCCACTCCGTCACCATCTGCATGGCCATCGAGGCCCAGCACGAGGAGTACCGGTGCAAGGGCAAGGAGATCACAAAGGACCGGCCTCAGACCTTGGGCGAATAGCTCATGGCCGT
>NW_025228711.1:25943-39826 GCF_018294505.1 Triticum aestivum
CGTCGGCTGGTGATCAGCCGGAGACCACCTCGGCCGCCGCCGACAGCCAGGCCGAGACCTAACAACCGGAAGCCCCACCAGCTGGAGCTACTGATGTCTACTATGAAACCTTCTCCTTGTAGACCTTGTTGGGCCTCCAAGTGCAGAGGTTTGTAGGACAGTAGCAAATTTCCCTCAAGTGGATGACCTAAGGTTTATCAACCTGTGGGAGGCGTAGGATGAAGATGGTCTCTCTCAAGCAACCCTGCAACCAAATAACAAAGAGTCTCTTGTGTCCCCAACACACCCAATACAATGGTAAATTGTATAGGTGCACTAGTTCGGCGAAGAGATGGTGATACAAGTGCAATATGGATGGTAGATATGAGTATTTGTAATATGAAAATATAAAAACAGCAAGGTAACAAGTGGTAAAAGTGAGCGTAAACGGTATTGCAATGCTAGGAAACAAGGCCTAGGGTTCATACTTTCACTAGTGCAAGTTCTCTCAACAATAATAACATAACTGGATCATATAACTATCCCTCAACATGCAAGAAAGAGTCACTCCAAAGTCACTAATAGCGGAGAACAAACGAAGAGATTATGGTAGGGTACAAAACCACCTCAAAGTTATCCTTTCTGATCGATCTATTCAAGAGTCCATAGTAAAATAACACGAAGCTATTCTTTCCGTTCGATCTATCATAGAGTTCGTACTAGAATAACACCTTAAGACACAAATCAACCAAAACTCTAATGTCACCTAGATACTCCAATGTCACCTCAAGTATCCACGGGTATGACTATACGATATGCATCATACAATCTCAGATTCATCTATTCAACCAACACAAAGAACTTCAAAGAGTGCCCCAAAGTTTCTACCGGAGAGTCAAGACGAAAATGTGTGCCAACCCCTATGCATAAGTTCATTGAACCCGTAAGTTGATCACGAAAACATACATCAAGTAGATCACGTGAATATCCCATTGTCACCACAGAAAAGCACGGCAAGACATACATCAAGTGTTCTCAAATCCTTAAAGACTCAATTCGATAAGATAACTTCAAAGGGAAAACTCAATCCATTACAAGAGAGTAGAGGGGGAGAAACATCATAAGATCCAACTATAATAGCAAAGCTTGGGATACGTCAAGATCGTATCACCTCAAGAACAGGAGAGAGAGATCAAACACATAGCTACTGGTACATACCCTCAGCCCCGAGGGTGAACTACTCCCTCCTCGTCATGGAGAGCGCCGGCATGATGAAGATGGCCATCGGTGATGGATTCCCCCTCTGGCAGGGTGCCGGAATAGGGTCCCGATTGGTTTTTTGGTGGCTACAGAGGCTTGCGGCGGCGGAACTCCCGATCTATTGTGCTCCTGGATGTTTTCGGGGTATATGGATATATATATATATATATATGTGTGTGTGTGTGTGTGTGTGTGTGTGTGTGTGTGTGTGTGTGAAAGAAGTCGGTCAGGGGAGCCACGAGGGGCCCATGAGGGTGGGGGGCGCGCCCTGGATCCTCGTGTACACCTCGAAGCTTCCCTAACGTCTACTCCAAGTTTCCTGGATTGCTTCTGTTCCAAAAAATAACTCTCTCGAAGGTTTCATTCCGTTTGGACTCCGTTTGATATTCCTTTTCTTCAAAACACTGAAATAGGCAAGAAAACAACAATTTGGGTTGGGCCTCCGGTTAATAGGTTAGTCCCAGAAATGATATAAAAGTGTAGAGTAAATCCCATAAACATCCAAAACGGGTAATATAATAGCATGGAACAATAAAAAATTATAGATACGTTGGAGACGTATGAAGCATCCCCAAGCTTAATTCCTGTTCGTCCTCGAGTAGGTAAATGATAAAAACAGAATTTTTGATGTGGAATGCTACCTAGCATATTTCTCAATGTAATTTTCTTTATTGTGGCATGAATGCTCATATCCAAATGACTCAAGATAAAAGTTCATATTGCCATAAAAATAGTAATACTTCAAGCATACTAACAAGTAATCATGTTTTATCAAAATAACATAGCCAAAGAAAGCTTATCCCTACAAAATCATATAGTTAGGCCATGCTTCATTTTCGTCACAATAAATGTTCCCATCATGCGCAACCCCGGTTTCAGCCAAGCAATTGGTTCATACTTTTTAACGCGCTTCAGCTTTTTTTAACTCTCACGCAATACATGAGCGTAAGCCATGGATAAACACTATGGGTGGAATAGAATATGATGATGGAGGTTGTGTGGAGAAGACAAAAAAGGATAAAGTCTCACATTGACGAGGCTAATCAATGGGTTATGGAGATGCCCATCAATTGATGTCAACATGAGGACTAGGGATTGCCATGCAACGGATGCACTAGAGCTATAAATGTATGAAAGCTCAACAAAAGAAACTAAGTGGGTGTGCATCCAACTTGCTTCCTCACGAAGACCTAGGGCATTTTGAGGAAGCCCATTGTTGGAACATACAAGCCAAGTTCTATAATGAAAAATTCCCACTAGCATATGAAAGTGACAAAATAAGAGACTCTCTATCATAAAGATCATGGTGCTACTTTGAAGCACAAGTGTGGAAAATGGTAGTAACATTGTCCCCTCTTTTTTGGGCCTTTCTTTTTTTATTTGGCCTTTCTTCTTTTTTTATTTTTTATTTGGACTTTCTTTTTTTATTTGGCCTTTATCTTTTTTTAAGGTACAATGCTCTAATAATTATGATCATCACACTTCTATTTACTTACAACTCATGGATTACAACTCGATACTAGAACAAGATATGACTCTATATGAATGCCTCCGGCGGTGTACCGGGATATGCAATGAATCAAGAGCGGCATGTATGAAAGAATTATAAAGGTGGATTTGCCACAAATATGATGTCAACTATATGACCATGCAAAAGCAATATGACAATGATGGAGTGTGTCATAATAAACGGAACGGTGGAAAGTTGCATGGCAATATATCTCGGAATGGCTATGGAAATGCCATAATAGACAGGTATGGTGGCTGTTTTGAGGAAGATATAAGGAGGTTTATGTGTGATAGAGCGTATCGTATCACGGGGTTTGGATGCACCGGCGAAGTTTGCACCAACTCTCAAGGTAAGAAAGGGCAATCCACGGTACCGTAGAGGCTAGCGATGATGGAAGGGTAAGAGTGCGTATAATCCATGGACTCACATTAGTCATAAAGAACTCATATACTTATTGCAAAAGTTTGTTAGCCTTCGAAGCAAAGTACTACTACGCATGCTCCTAGGGGAAGGGTTGGTAGGAGTTAACCATCACGCGATCCCGACCTCCACACATAAGGAAGGCAATCAAAAGAGCACCCTATGCAAAAAAATTGTTACACAACTTTTACCATACGTGCATGCTACGGGACTTGCCAACTTCAACACAAGTATTTCTCAATTTCATAATTACCCAACTAGCACGACTCTAACATTACCACCTTTATATCTCAAAACAATTATCAAGCATCAAATTGATGATAGCATCCAATGCATTTTCTATGATAGTTTTTATTATACCCAACTTGGATGCCCATCATATTAGGACCAATTTTATAACCATAGCAAATACCATGCTGTCCTAAAAGACTCTGAAAATAATATAAGTGAAGCATGAGAGATCAATAATTTCTACAAAATAAGACCACCACCGTGCTCTAAAAAGATATAAGTGAAGCACTAGAGAAAATGATAAACTACTCCGAAAGATATAAGTGAAGATCAATGAGTAGTCGAATAATTGTGCAACTACTCCCTCCTCGTCATGGAGAGCGCCGGGATGATGAAGATAGTCATCGGTGATGGGTTCCCCCTCCGGCAGGGTGCCGGAACAGGGTCCCGATTGGTTTTTGGTGGCTACAGAGGCTTGCGGCGGCGGAACTCCCGATCTATTGTGCTCCTGGATGTTTTCAGGGTATATGGATATATATAGGTGAAAGAAGTCGGTTAGGGGATCCATGAGGGGCCCACGAGGGTGGGGGCGCGCCCTGGACCCTCGTGGCCACCTCAAAGCTTCCCTGACGTCTACTCCAAGTCTCCTGGTTTGCTTCCGTTCCAAAAATAACTCCCCCGAAGGTTTCATTCCATTTGGACTCCATTTGATATTCCTTTTCATCGAAACACTGAAATAGGCAAGAAAACAACAATTTGGGCTGGGCCTCTGGTTAATAGGTTAGTCCCAAAAATGATATAAAAGTGTAGAGTAAAGCCCATAAATATCCAAAACGGGTAATATAATAGCATGGAGCAATCAAACATTATAGATACGTTGGAGACGTATCAGCTACGCCCGCTGCCGACCAGTCCGTGCAGCCCGAGGAGTCGTCCGCCTAGATGGCCTTTATCTTTTTTCAAGTTTTTTCCGTCTTGTGCTCAGAACAATATTAGTTATGCGCAGTTCCACCCACTTGGGGTGTAGTTTTGAACTTGATGAATTCCGACCTTGGGCCGTTTTTGCAATGTATAAAGTTTAAATCCCCACATTCTTGCATGTGTTGCTGGGTTCTAGCATGAGTTTGCCTTTTCTCTTTTTGGCTGTTTTATTTGCCACCTTCCTTTGGCCGCCTCCCTGCCAGCCGGACAGCCCTGCTGTGGTCAGTGGCTAGGTTAGGGACTTGGCTGTTTAGAATGGGCAAGCTACTTCATCCGCTTAGAGCGTAGCTTGGTCAAGCGAGAAGCTGGCCTGTCGGCCGCTGAGCAGCCGGACGAGTGAGGCGAAGGGCCGGCTTGGCTTAGAGTCAACATTTTCCTTAGTCGTTTCTCGTGTGGACAACATTTTCGGCCTTTAGCTCTTGCCAGCCGGACATCCACGGTGCGAGCTGTGGCCGGGTCAAGAGAGGGCTTTGGTGTCGGTACACTATTAGGCGGCTCTGGATGGTGTTAACTTAAGACGAGGCGGCGAGCCCCCGAGCTGGTTGGCCGGACCCAGGCGGGGCAAGGAATATAAAAACTCAAATCATTGCATAAGCTTATCATAGATAAAAAGGTAGCCCCCGAGTGCATCTCGGGGGACCTGAGTTCTTTAGTTAATACAAAAGGCAATGTGGCACATACGCTCACTTTAATTGTAAAACAGACAGAGTAGGTTCGCATTCCAAGGCCGCTCCATCTCTTCGCCGGCTATGCTTCGCTTGCGCGCCCTAGGCTTTTGTGCATCGATGAGGTAGTACGAGTCATTGCCCAGGGCCTTACTAATGATGAAGGGGCCTTCCCAAGGAGCTGCGAGCTTGTGATGTCCGGCTGATCGCTGGATCAGGCGGAGCACAAGGTCGTCTTCGTGGAATGTGCGTGGCTTGACATTCTTGTTCTGGTAGCGATGCAGGCTTCTCTGGTAGATGGGGGATCGGCTGCATGTCACCAGTCGGGCCTCTTCCAGCAAATCAACGCCGTCTTCTCGTGCCTCCTTTGCTTCCGCCTCCGTGTACATGGTGACACGAGGTGAGTCAAACTCGATATCCATTGGGATGATAGCCTCGGCCCCGTACACGAGGAAGAAGGGCGTGAAGCCGGTTTGATATTTTGGGCGTGGTCCGAAGGCTCCAAAGGATGACCGGCAGCTCCTCGATCCAGCAGCCAACCGAGCGCTCCAGCGGCTCAACCAGTCGGGGCTTGATGCTGGACAGGATGAGACCGTTTGCTCGCTCCACCTGGTCATTTGACTGCGGGTGGGCAACGAACTCTAGGTCTAGTCGGATGCCTTGGTTAGTGCAAAAACAGGCCAAGGGGCCTGTGGCAGAGTTGGTGTAGTTGTCGGTGATGATGCTGTGGGGGACGCCGTATTGGATGGTGATGTCAGCGATGAACGTGACGGCTGTCGGGCCGTTTAGCTTCTTGGTCGGCTTGGCCTCGATCCACTTGGTGAACTTGTCCATGGTGACCAGTAGGTGGGTCATGCCACCGCGTGTTGTCTTGAACGGGCCCACCATGTCCAAGCCACACACAGCAAACGGCCAAGTGATGGGGATGGTCTTGAGGACGGAGGCCGGCTGGTGCTGCTTGGTGCTTAATTTCTGGCACCCCATGCACTTCCGGACCAACTCTTTGGCAGCATCCAAAACAGTCGGCCAGAAGAAACCATGGCGGAAGGCTTTGGCGACAAGAGCCCTGCAGGCAGCATGGTGGCCCCATTCGCCCTGGTGAATGTCTCTAAGGATCTCCATGCCCTTCTTCGGCTCCATGCAGCGCTGGAAAATGCCAGTCACGCTACGCCTTGCGAGCTCGCCGTTGACGATAATGTAGGCTCCTGCCCGACGTTGGATCTACCGGGCCAAAACTTCGTTGGCTGGTAGCACTCGGCTCACCAGATAGTCGCGGAGGGGCTGCGCCCAAGACGGTGCTTCCACAATTGTGAAGACGGCAACTGGTGCTAGGGTGGCCGAGCTGGGAGGTGGCGGGCTGGAGCCGTCTGCTTCTGACGGTGTCGATGAAGTCCCCGGATCGACTGGAGCAACCCCCGGGCCGCTTGCTGGGATCTCTGGGCCGGGTGCTAGTGATGCAGCCCCCGGGCTGCCTGTTGAAGTCCCCGGGCCGACTGCTGAAGTCCCCGGACCGACTGCTGAAGTCCCCGAGCCGGATCCGACTGCTGAAGTCCCCGAGCCGGATCCGACTGCTATGGGGTCAGTCGGCATGAAGATGGACTCAGATTCCGGCGAGAGCTTGATAGATGGCTTGCACAAGCGCTCAAGGGAGACGCCGACTGGTATGGCCTGCCGGCTGGAACCAATGCAAGCAAGGGCGTCTGCTGCATCGTTGTCGACTCGTGGTACGTGGAGGAACTCGCACCCATCAAAGTGCCCGCTCATCTTCTGGACGAGGAAGCGGTAGCTTGCCATGTTGGCGTCCTTGGCATCCCAGTCGCCAGACGACTACTGGACAACCAAGTCCGAATCACCGTAGCAGAAGATGTGACGGATGCCGATCTCGTTAGCTAGTCGGAGCCCAAAGATGAGCGCCTCGTACTCGGCTATGTTGTTGGAGGCATCGAAGTGGATCTGCAGCGTGTACTTCAACTTGTCGCCTTTCGGAGAGGTGAGGACGATGCCGGCTCCTAGGCCGGTGCGCATCTTCAAGCCGTCGAAGTGCATCCACAATACATGGAATCCGGCGCTAGCAGCAGGTACTAGGACTCGGCCCAGTCGACGAGGAAGCCGGCCAACGCTTGGGACTTGATGGTGGTGTGGGGATGGTAGAGGATGCTGTGGGGAGCTAGCTCAATGGCCCACTTCGCCACCCGGCCCGAAGCATCTCGGTTGCCCATGATATCGGCAAGGGGTGCGGTGTAGACAATCGTGATAGAATGCTCTTGGAAATACCGCTTCAGCTTCTTGGCGGCAAAGTACACGCCGTAGCACATCTTCTGATAGTCGGGGTAGTTCTGCTTGGAGGTGGATAACACCTCGTTCAAGTAGTACACTGGCCTCTGGACCGGCTACACCTTGCCGGCTTCTGGGCGCTCGACCACGATCACCGTGCTGATGACCCGGTTGGTGGCGGCGATGTAGAGGAGCATAGGTTCTTTAGCAGTCGGAGCCACCAAGATAGGTGGCGTGGACATCATGCGCTTGAGCTAGAGGAAGGCTTCGTCCGCCTGGTTGTTCCACTCGAAGTAGGTGGTTTTCTTCATGAGCTGGTACAGGGGAAGCGCCTTCTTACCCACCCGGCTGATGAAGCGGCTGAGGGATGCCAGGCACCAGGTGAACTTTTGGATGTCACGCAGCTTGCTGGGTCTCTCCATCCGCTCGATGGCCTTGATCTTCACGGGGTTGCATTCGATGCCGTGCTCAGAGACAAGGAAACCAAGGAGCTGGCTGGCTGGTACAGCGAAGACACACTTCTCTGGGTTGAGCTTGATTTGGAAATGGCACAAATTGTCGAAGGTCTCCTTGAGATCCTCCATGAGGGTGCCGCGATTCTCCGTCTTCACCACAATGTCATCCACATAGACATGGGCATTGCGGCCGAGTTGTTTCAAGAAGCACTTCTGCATGCAACGCTGAAGGTGGCGTCGGCATTCCTCAAAAGCCGAACGTCATGGTGATGTAAAAGAAGGTGCTGAATGGTGTGATGAAGGCGGTCTTCAAGCGGTCAGCCGGATCTAGCTTGACCTGGTGGTAACCGGAGTATGCGTCCAAGAAGGACATCGACTCGCAGCCGGCCATGGAGTCTATTACTTGGCCGATCTGTTGCAGGGCAAACGGATCCTCGGGGCAGGCTTTGTTGAGGCTCATGTAGTCGATACACATGCGCCACTTGTTATTCTTCTTCAAGACGAGGACTGGGTTGGCAAGCCAGTCCAGGTAGAACACTTCCATGATGAAGCCGGCTGCCAAAAGCCGGGCGATTTCTTCACCAACGATCCTACTCTTCTCTTCTGATAGGCGGCAGAGGGGTTGCTTGACCGGTTTAGCATCTGGCCTCACATGGAGCTTGTGCTCGGAGAAATCCTTCGGAACACCCTACATGTCTTTGGGAGACCATGCGAAGATGTCCCGGTTCTCATGGAGGAAATCGACGAGCTCGCCTTCCTATTTGCTGCCAAGGTTTGACCCTATGACAGCAAACTTCTCCGGGTGTGCCAGATCCAAGATGATCCACTTGGTCTCTTTGGCCGGCTGGAAGGAGGCCCCGGCTTCCGTCTCCTTGGGATCAGTCGGCACGGCCGGCTGTTCACCGGCCATGGCTACCATCCGGTCAAGGAGGCGCTTCTCTTGAGCGATGACGAGGGACTCGGCCAGCCGGTTGCTGGTGGCGGCGCACTCTAGTGACTTCTCGTAGTCGCCGGCAACAGCGATGATGCCCTTGGGACCCGGCATCTTGGACTTCAGGTAGGCGTAGTGTGGGACCATCATGAACTTGGCCAGCATAGGGTGGCCCAAGAGTGCGTGGTAGGGGCTGTCCAAGTCAACCACCTCGAACCAGATTGGCTCGCGGCGGAAGTGGTTCTTTTCGGTGAACAGGACGTCGAACTTGATCTTGCCGATTGGAGAGCAAGAAAGGCCGGGAACTATGCCGTGGAAGACAGTCCGGCTAGGCTGAAGCTACTTAGCCTTGATGGTCAATTGCTCTATGGTTTGGCGGTACAGGATGTTGATGCTGATGCCACCATCTATCAGAACTCGGGTGAAGCGGCAGGTCTGCCTTTCTGTGGAGAAGGTGGACTCTAGCACCAGAGCGTACGTACCCGACGATGGCATCACGGCCGGGTGGTCTTCTCGGCTCTAGGTGACAGGCTTCTCGGACCAATGCATGAACTGCGGGACCTCTGAAGCAACAACATTCACCTCGCGGTGCTGCTACCATCTGCTGTGCTTGTCGCCGGCTTCACTGGTGAAGACGACGTAGGTGGCGTTCTCGTCGGGGAACTCATCTTGAAGCATGCCAGTAGCTCGGGCTGGCTGCTGAACAGCTGGAGTCGCCGGGCCGGTAGGCGGAGGAGGCGGCAGGGCCTCGCCCTTGGCAATCCGGGCAAGCCAGTTGCACTTCCGGGTGGTGTGGTTGGACGGCTTCGCGCCGGTATGGAACTTGCACGGGGCATCGAGGACTTGCTCAAAGGAGAAGGCAGGCTGCCAGGCACCCTTGCCGCCCCGTTGACGCTTGGGGCCGGGTTGCTCGGTCGGCTGCTGATCCTCGATAGCTGCCACTTCCCGACTATTAGAGGCCGGTTGTTGGGCCTTGCGGTTGTTGTCGTTCGGCTGGCGCCGGTTGGTGTCACCAGCCGGCGTTGGGAGCCCGGCTGGACCACCTTGCCGGGCGTCTCAACCCGGATCTCCGACTTCATGGAAGAGTCGGCCATGGCGTACTTGTCGGCCATGACCAGAAGCTCATCCAAGGTAACCGGCTTGTCGCACAGAAGCTTGTGCTTGAGCAGGGTGCCATCTCTGCTCCCGGCGATGAAGTACTTGATCACCTGCACCTCATGGACACCCTCGCAGGAGTTGTGCAACTCGGCCTAGCGCGTGAGGTAATCGCGCATGGACTCCATTGGCCCCTGTACGCAGATGGAGAGTTGGCGAGGCTTGGGGGCGCTTGTATGTGCTGGTGAAGTTGCGGATGAAGGCGTCGCTGAAATCCAACCAGCTGTTGACACTATTGGGATTGATGCTATTCAACCACATCCGTGTCGTGCCTTGGAGCATGAGCGGGACGTATTTCACGGCGACGCGCTTGTTGGCTTTGGCGATGCCGACTGTCGTGGAGTAGTCGATCACCCAATCTACCGGCTTCATGGAGCCGGTGTACTTGGGAGTGTCTCTGGGGAGCATGAACCCTTTGGGAAAGTGCTCGTCGCAGATGCGGGGGCCAAAGCAGGCCGGCCCGATCGTGCGCTCTTCTTCCATCGCCAGGGACCGAGCCAGCTGATTGATCCAGTGGCGTGCGTCGTTCTCGCCGACTGCTTCGCGGGGGCCTAGTCGGCCGCCGGGCGTCGGGTGATCAGGCGGTGGCCGCGGAGTCGCCGCCCTCTCCCTTCGAGGAGGCGGGCGTTCCTCCGACCGGCGCCGAGGCTTCGGGTCCTCGAGCACTTGTTGTCTGTCCACCATCGTGCGGCGCGAGCGCCGACTGTTGCTAGAAGCCGGCCCCATGTCTCGCTACTCGCGGCCTCCATCGCTAGGGGACCGAGAGGTCGCTCCATTCTCGCGATGGGGCAGGTGGGTGTCGACCTGTCAGCCAGTTCCCACCACGCGGTTGCCCATGTCTTGCTGCGCATTTGCAGCATTGATGAGCTCCTGGATGCGCTCCATCTGGTCGCGCAGCTCGTTGCCCTCCATGTGCTTGAGGTCATCTGCGGCCGGCTGGGCGGCACGCATGTTTTGCGCCGGGGCGTCCGATTCCCAACATGCTGGCAATCGCAGCGTCGCGTTGCCGGATGGCGCCGGCCTGGCTAGGCTCAGCCGTAGCCGGCATCTCACCAACCACGCGGTCGATATCACGCTGAGTGGCCTCAGTGCAGCTCTTCAGCGCCGCCATCTTGGTGCCGCTGTCGAAGAGCTTCGCGCGGTACTCCTCCAGCTCCTCCTGGCTGGCGTTAGCGTGAGGGGGAGTCACCAAGGCATGTACGGCCGCCTCCAGTGGATCCTGGTTGGACCTGCCAGCGCCTAGGCCGTCGCCAATGACCATCACCTCCGCGATGATGCCGGCGTAGGGCGTGCCAATAGGGGCATCACTGGCGGCAGGAGGGAGTGGATAGTCGATGACCTCCACGTTGCTGCAGAGGTCATCGGTGGTGGCCGCGTCGGTGATGGAGAGCTTGCCGAAGAGGTCGTCAAGGCCACTTGCGCGGGATGCGGCCTCCTCAGCAGGCGGTGCTCTGAGGCTAGCACTGAGGGGCGCGTCGGGCTGGCTGATCGCACCAGCCGCGACATGCTCGCCGGAAAGGAACAATGTCCCCGTCCAGAACGTGTCTCCGGCCGACGTCGCGGATGGCCCCATGGTGGGCGCCAACTGTCGTGGTAATATCAAGGCAGATGCGAGGGGGTGGCTAATCATGGATGGGGCCAGAAGTATGTCATCGGATCCTGGAAGCGGAGGTGAGCACAAGCTCGGTCGGACACGACGGACACGAGATGTAGCCAGGTTTAGGGCTCTCCTAAGAGATGAAACCCCTACTCCTGCTCTGTGGGGTCTCTGCATGATCACTATATCACAAGGTATACAATGGTGCTCCTAGAGCTGCTTGGCTAGAGGAGGAAGAAGGGCAAGGCTAGCTCTCTTCTCCCCTGGCCGTGGTGTGTGGAATGGTGTGGGAACTAAGGTTGGAACCCTTTGCGTGGGTGTGGCCTGGGGGGTTTTATATGCCAACCCCCCAGGGGTACAATGGTAATCTGGCCGGGTGGTAGGTCCCGGCTGTCAGCATCTATGGAGGTCGGGTACTCCGTCGACTGCTGGGGCGTGCCTTGGGTGGGTCCTGCCGGCTACCGAGGAACCAACAGATAGGTGGGGCCCGCCGCCAGCGGGCCCCATTGACGGCTCTCCACTGTTGCGTTGTCCGTGCTGACGGAGGCCGTGTCGGGCGGGTCGGCGGCCGCCTGGCGGCGCTTACTATAGCCATGTGGGCCGGGATTCGGGGGAGGCAAGGCATACTATGGCCATGCCCCAGCTTGTCGCTTGGTCGGGCTCAAACTCCGAGGGATGGGGCGGGCTGCCTGCTAGGAGTCGGCCCGTACCTTGCCGCCTTCTGGAGCACGCCGTCTTCTGGAGCCCGCCGCCTTCTAGAGCACGCCGTCTTCTGGAGCACACCATCTTTTGGACGCCGGCTGGGTAGCACCAGCCGACTCTAGAAGCCGGCCGTGGGACCTGCCGGCCTAAGGGGCGTGTCCTGCCCTGATGTCTCAAAATGTTGTTAAGTGTAGATGAGGCTACCCGGGGTCTATCCCCCCGACATTGCCCACCATACATTTCTGCCATCCCAAGTTAACCCAATTTTGTTTGAGCTTGTTCGAGATGTGGCTTGTGTCTCCTAAGGTGTTTCGGCTACTTAGGGACGGTGACCACATCTTTGACTTGCATAGCCCATCATTCCACTTCTGCAATGACGAGTACATAACCCCCATCGCTTTCCACTACCACCATTTGACATTTGCCTTTGGAGATTTTGAGTTTGCGTTTTTCCGTTTCCTAGGGTGTTTCGGCTAACTAGGAACAGGTCGACTTCGGCAACACCGCCTCTCATCATCGTCACGAGGTCGTCATCAACTTTGACCACTTCACCATCATCCTTCCATGGTTCACAAACAACAAACCATTAACGGTAACCTCGATGACATCATTGTATATTTCCCTTGCCATTGAATTGATAACCCCTACCCATTTTGCGTCACTTGCCTATCGAGACTAGCCATTTGAGTATTGCCGGCAACATTACTTGTGCACATTAGTAATCATCGATCTACATCTTCCATTGCATACATACCATATCATATTGGTATCATCTTGGTAGCATATCATCCCTTGTGTCACAAGCTTGTTCCCACATATACACAATTGCTATCTTGGTTTGTGCATTTCACATAAGTGGCCATATAAAAAAAAGAGAATAAACTTTTAAGAAAAAAGAAAGAGCAAAGAAGCTTGTAAGAAATAGCCATAGCATCATACCACATTGCATATAAAATTGTCATATCCGATCATCTTGGATCATCTTGAGAAGAACACCGGGAATCATATATACACAACATACTTGGGATAGAAGTCGTTGCATTTTTGTCTCTTATAGGTTGTGCACAAGTGTCGTATCCGCCTATTTAGCAATCGTGCTAGCATCTCTCTTGAGTTGTGCAACACGAGCGTTTTACGTAGATTCCACATTTTGTGCTCATTCCTTGGTTGCACGACCCCATCTATCTATTCGTGTGTGCGTTTCCGTGTGCCATTCATTGCTATTGGTCTACCTGTTTCACTTGCGAATTTGTGAATATCTTTCAACATTATTGACTCTTGCTAACATTTTACATCAAATTTACGTGCCACTATCCTCACCAAGCTACTCCATAAGCTTTAATTAATAGGTGTGAGTGAACAAGTCTGGTACCAATTCCACTATTCTTTCATATCACATTGAGTGAAACGGGATACATCCTCAACTTTGAGAAAAGGTAACTTGGTATTGCAGTTTCTAGTCACCTCTAATCGAGTCTTGTAACGGATAGGCAAAGCACACCTCCTTCGGTCTACAACAACAACAACAACAACAACAACAACAACAACAACAACAACAACAACAACAACAACAACAACAACAGCAACAACAATAGCAACAACAGCAACAGCAACAACAGAAACATCAACAACAGCAACAGCAACAACAGCAACAACAACAACAACAACCCCAACACCAACAACAACATCACCACCACCACCACCACCACCAACAACAACAACA
>NW_025228712.1:0-27954 GCF_018294505.1 Triticum aestivum
AGTTAACAGTGTTTGAAACTACTGTCGTTTCTTCAGTGTCTGTTGTCGATCTCGCCAGTGCCCCGGCGTCGCCGTGTTTCCTGTCCCCTCCCCCTTGTCCTCTGCACCGCACGAGCGCCTGGAAGGTTGCGGGCGTCGGCGACGAGCAGGAGGAGGTGTGCCGCCCCGTGACCGACGCCAGCGGCGGCTTTGCGGCCGCCAGAGAGAGGCGCAGCGCAGACGGCGTCGTCCAGCGCCGCCCAAGCCACCAGAGGCCGCCGCGTGGTCTTCCACTCCCCAGTGCGCGCTGCCACACTCGTCGTGAACCGCTGGGCGCGGAGCGCGCTCTCTGCCGCCGCCGTGCCCGTACGGCCACCCCACCGTGGACCGGTGCCATTACGCCAAGACCGACCAGGATTAGCGGGGGAACGGCACCAGTACACCTCACTGATGCTGCCTGGCCACTCAAACTCCTTGCCAAGCCACTGCCTCGCCGTAATTGCTCGCCGGAGCGATCCCGTTCACGGCCACCCCCTCGAGCCGCCTATAAATAGAGGCCCCGAGCTCCACCTCGAACCCACACCACCTCTGCACACCTCCAACACCCCGCCTACCACTGGAAGAGCCCCGAGGGAGCCTTCTTCCTCAACTCCGGCCGCCGCGACCCGCCACGGGATCCAACTCGATTCGCTCCCGTGCGTGCACCACTGCCTCTCATCTCTTGCCAGTAGCTCTCTAATGCATCCACGCTCCTGACCCGCGCTTCAATTCGGAGTTTGCAGCACCCACCGGAGTTCCCCACCATCGCCCGAGCCGCCGTCCGCCGGAGAAAGTGTCGCCGTCGACGTGGTGCTCTCCGACGACCAAGTCCACCACCCACCGACGCGGAAGGACGCACTGAACCTCTTGGTACACTCCGATCTCCCTGACTCGCCGTGGTTCGACGCCGGTGACCACCGCAGCCTTCGGGCGCCGGCGAGGTTTTCAAACCTGACATGTGGACCCCCCACGTCAGCCTCTCTTTCTTTCTCCGCGAATCGTTTTCTATTGGCGCCTTCGGGCAAAGTACGTTTTCTCTGTGGGCTTGCGCGTTTCTCTTCGAACCGTTTTCTGTTTTCTCAGTTAAGTCCCTGGATCTTTTCTGTTTCATCACAGATTAGTCCCTAGACTAAAACCCTTATAACTTTTTAATAAAAAGTGATTTTTGAGTCATTCTTTTCTGACAGTCTTATATTTTTGTCTAGTTTTTTATAGGATTTATTTGGAAAATTTTTGAGACAACTTTTATGCACGCTTTGGTTTTCACGTTAGTATGCATTTTCGCTATACCGTAGGTTCCGGAAGATGTGACGGAGCCGCGAACTTCGCCGAGCTAGACTCCGACTTCTCCGAACCAGGCAAGCATGTTTGAACCTTTGATATGATAGGTGTTTTGCATGTTTGCGTGAAAGGTTGTGCATGACATATGAGCATCGGTGAGTATCTCGTTGCATGTGAGGCAACAACCCGTGTGTTCCGAAGTTACTGTGATCTCTGATGAGAGATGGCCTAGTCATGTGGTGACATGAAGGGCAGTAAGGTGGTACTGTTGTAGCATGCCAGCCTTACGTCATCCGATAAACCCCGACGTTAACGTGGACGGAGTCACGTTATCGTTCTTCCCCCTTCCGTGCTACCACATGTTTTCTGCCAGAATGCGGTTTAGTAAGTTGGTAACCTCTTTCCGTGTACACACCAAATAGAGGGGCCGGGATGAGGGTTCCATGGTCCTGGATTAAAGCCATTCATCCGGTCAGGGGGCATGGGTGTTTCCGGTTGGGACCGAGAGGGGGGCACCCCTTAGAGCGCGCGTATATAAATTTGATCCCATGCTACGCGAGGTTGTAGCCTCCCCGTCTCAAGGTTTTTCTTGAACGTTGCCGAGGGTGATTCCTGGCTTCGGAATGTTGAATGGGTGTGTACTGGTTAGATGTGTTTCTCCCAAAACACCGTAAACGGAACTAGTCCCCGTGACTACTGAAATCCGTTGGCTGTGGTTTAAGTACAAACTCTGCAGAGTCAAATCCTTCCGAGTCATCGTATCCATGGTCAAGTAACGTGATCAGTGTATCCATGTCTGTGTCAAATCCTCATGGTATACTCTTTCCCTGATAAATAAGCTTGAGCAGTAAACTTGGTTAAACATTATTCCTGTGGATGAACTAACCATGTTGTTTACCTCATGCCTGATTATTCTCTTGATATGATTTAAATTCATGAGCTACTAATTTATGAATATAAGCCCTTTATGTGATGTCGCTTAGACGTCCGACTGTGGCATGTTTGTCTTTTACTTTCAATATAAGCCCTTTATGTGATGTCGCTCAGACGTCCGACTGTGGCATGTTTGTCTTTTACTTTCAATATAAGCCCTTTATGTGATGTCGCTCAGACGTCCGACTGTGGCATGCACTGTCTTTTGTTTTCTATTATAAGCCCTTTATTTGGTGTCGCCTTGACGCCCGACTGCGGCATTGTTATTCTTGCATTTTCCTCTCGTGGAGTCATTCAGACCCTCGTTTGGCACCCAGTATTTAGTTTGGGATTTCGGGAGGACTACCGCCCGACTTCTCTTTTATCTCCCGTGCATTATTATCTCTATGTCTGAGTGCACTTGTTAATCTGTTCATATGCATCATGTTTACATTTGTTATATCTTATGTCCGAACTGTCTTGCGAGTACTTTCATAGTACTCACCTGGCTTGTTGATTTGGCCAGATGTTGACAAAGGCGATCTCATGGATGAAGAGTTTGATAGTGAGTCCGACGCCTAGAGGAATCCCAGTCAGTCCCGTGCGATCCTGGATATTGGTCACTTGTATCATATACGCTTCCGCCACCCTCAATAAGTCTCCTCGAGCCTCACTCCGACGCTCGAAGAGCTGTTAGTTCTCAGGAGTCATATCACCCACTTCGCGGTGATATTTCCACCACCACTTCTATCGTGAGTTAGTAGTTATGCCACCCTATCCGCCATTATGTTTTAATGGTGTGCATGTAATAAATTGTTGGGCAGTCCCCGCTCAACTTTGTATTATATTCAGTACTCCTGGTATTTTTCTTCTGTGACCAAGATATTGTCTACCGGTGAAAAGAAATTCTTCTTTACTGGTCCATAAAAGGGATTGGTCTCTCAATAAATATTTTTACTGAAAAACCGGTCGTGACAGGGGGAGGGGGGCGCAGTGATAACCCACAAGTATAGGGGATCGCAACAGTTTTCGAGGGTAAAGTATTCAACCCAAATTTATTGATTCGACACAAGGGGAGCCAAAGAATATTCTCAAGTATTAGCAGCTGAGTTGTCAATTCAACGACACCTGGAAACTTAGTATCTGCAGCAAAGTGTTTAGTAGCAAAGTAATATGATAGTGGCGGTAACGCTAACAAAAGTAAAGACAGCAAAACTAATGTTTTTGGTATTTTGTAGTTATTGTAACAGTAGCAACGGAAAAGTAAATAAGCGTAAACCAGTATATGGAAAACTCGTAGGCACCGGATCAGTGATGGATAATTATGCCGGATGCGGTTCGTCATGTAACAGTTACAACATAGGGTGACACAGAACTAGCTCCAGTTCATCAATGTAACGTAGGCATGTATTCCGTAAATAGTCATACGTGCTTATGGAAAAGAATTTGCATGACATCTTTTGTCCTACCCTCCCGTGTCAGCGGGGTCCTATTGGAAACTAAGGGATATTAAGGCCTCCTTTTAATAGAGAACCGGAACGAAGCATTAGCACATAGTGAATACATGAACTCCTCAAACTATGGTTATCACCGGGAGTGGTCCCGATTATTGTCACTTCGGGGTTGCCGGATCATAACACATAGTAGGTGACTATAGACTTGCAAGATAGGATTAAGAACACACATATATTCATGAAAACATAATAGGTTCAGATCTGAAATCATGGCACTCGGGCCCTAGTGACAAGCATTAAGCATAGCAAAGTCATAGCAACATCAATCTCAGAACATAGTGGATACTAGGGATCAAACCCTAACAAAACTAACTCGATTACATGATAAATCTCATCCAACCCATCACCGTCCAGCAAGCCTACGATGCAATTACTCACGCACGGCGGTGAGCATCATGAAATTGGTGATGGAGGATGGTTGATGATGACGACGGCGACGAATCCCCCTCTCCGGAGCCCCGAACGCACGCCAGATCAGCCCTCCCGAGAGAGATTAGGGCTTGGCGGCGGCTCCGTATCGTAAAACGCAATGGAACTTTCTCTTTGATTTTTTTCTCCCCGAAAGCCAATATATGGAGTTGGAGTTGGCGTCGGAGGGCCATCAGGGGGCCCACGAGGTAGGGCGGCGCCCCGGGGGGGAGGGGCGCGCCCCCCACCCTCGTGGACAGGGTGTGGGCTCCCTGGTCTTCATCTTTGGCGAGGATTTATTATTATTTATTCTAAGATATTCCGTGGAGTTTCAGGTCATTCCGAGAACTTTTGTTTTCTGCACATAAAACAACACCATGGCAATTCTGCTGAAAACAGCGTCAGTCCGGGTTAGTTCCATTCAAATCATACAAGTTAGAGTCCAAAACAAGGGCAAAAGTGTTTGGAAAAGTAGATACGACGGAGACGTATCAACTCCCCAAGCTTAAACCCTTGCTTGTCATCAAGCAATTCAGTTGACAAACTGAAAGAGAAAAAGAAAAACTTTTACAAACTCTGTTTGCTCTTGTTGTGGTAAACATGAAAAGCCAGCATTCAAGTTTCAGCAATTATTATGAACTAACCATACTCACAATAACACGTAGGTCTCACAATTACTCATATCAATAATATAATCAGCTAGCAATCCATAATAATAAAACTCGGATGACAACACTTTCTCAAAATAATCATAACATGATATAACGAAATGGTATCTCGCTAGCCCTTTCTGAGACCGCAAAACATAAATGCAGAGCACCTTTAAAGATCAAGGACTGACTAAACATTGTAATTCATGGTAAAAGAGATCCAGTCAAGTCATACCCAATATAAACCAATTATAATGAATGCAAACGACAGTGTGCTCTGCAGCGGGTGCTTTTTAATAAGAAGGGTGATGACTCAACATAAACGTAAATGGATAGGCCCTTCGCGGAGGGAAGCAGGGATTTGTAGAGGTGCCAGAGCTCGGTTTTGAAATAGAGATAAATTTTATTTTGAGCGGCATACTTTCACTGTCAACGCAACAACTATGAGATGGCTGTATCTTCCATACTACATGCATTATAGGCAGTTCCCAAACAGAATGGTAAAGGTTTATACTCCCCCTCCTCCACAAGCATCAATCCATGGCTTGCTTGAAACAACGAGTGCCTCCAACATTCAATGGGTCCCAAGGGGAGTTTTGTTTAATTATTTTGATTTGCTTTGATCTTTTTGGATCATGGGACTGGGCATCCCGGTTACCGGCCCTTTCTCGTGAATGAGGAGCGGAGTCCACTCCTCTTGAGAATAACCCACCTATCATGGAAGATATAGGCAGCCCTAGTTGCACATGAGCTGCTCGAGCATACAAAACAGAATTTTTGTTTGAAGGTTTGGAGTTTGGCACATACAAATTTACTTGGAACGGCAGGTAGATACCGCATATAGGAAGGTATGGTGGACTCATATGGAACAACTTTGGGGTTTAAGGAGTTTGGATGCACAAGCAGTATTCCCGCTTAGTACAGGTGAAGGCTAGCAAAAGACTGGGAAGCGACCAACTGAGAGAGCGACAACAGTCGTAAACATGCATTAAAATTAATTTACACCGAATATAAGCATGAGTAAGATATAATCCACCATGAACATAAATATCATGAAGGCTATGTTGATTTGATTCAACTACATGCGTGAACATGTGCCAAGTCGAGTCACTCAATTCATTCAAAGGACGATACCATCCTATCATACCGCATCATAATCATCTCAATAACATGTTGGCACGCAAGGTAAACCATTATAACTCATAGCTAATCAAGCATGGCACAAGCAACTATAATCTCTAAATGTCATTGCAAATATGTTTTCTTCATAATAGCTGAATCAGGAACGATGAATCATCATATTTACAAAAACAAGAGAGGTCGAGTCCATACCAGCTTTTCTCATCCCAATAAGTACATCATATATCATCATTATGGCCTTTCACTTGCACGACCGAACGGTGTGTATAATAATAAGAGTGCACGTGCATTGGACTAAGCTGGAATCTGCAAGCATTCAACTCAAGAGAGAAGACGAGTAATATGGGCTCTAAGTTAGGTAAACAATAATGCATATGAGAGCCACTAATCATTTTCAGTATAGTTTTCTCGACCCCCAAAGAAAGGAAAAGAAATAAAAACTATTTACACGGGAAAGCTCCCAACAAGCAAAAGAAGAACAGGAAATATTTTTGGGTTTTCTTTTTAATTATTACTACTACAGTAGGAAATAAACTACTACTAATTTTTTTGTTTTTTCTAAGGTTTATTAAACACACAAGAAGAAAGAAGGAAAAAGAAATTTAAGCTAACATGGATATTACAGTGAAAGAGTATGAGCACCGACATCTAGCAATGAGTGTGTGTGAGCATAAATGTAATGTCGGTGAGAAATACGTACTCCCCCAAGCTTAGGCTTTTGGCCTAAGTTGGTCTATTGCCAGGGATAGCCTGGCTGATACCCGTAGGTGTAGCTGGGGTCGTACTGCGATGCAGCGGCTACCGCCTCCTGAGCTGCAGCGTGGCGTCGAGCTGCCTCTGCTCTCCTCTCGTACTCATCTGCCTCCTGCCTGGTAATAATATATCTTCCTCTCGTCTGAAAATCAAACAAGGCAGGAGCAGGAAGAGTAACACGGACAACATGCCGTTTGTTAAAGATTAGTCGATATTGGAAAGGTGGTCCAGTCCTCTCAATGAACTGGTGGGAAAACATAGAATCAAGATCTAAATAAGAAGGAGGTAACTCCATATCACCGTCACGAATGTCTACATCAAGAAAATTAGCTAGGCGGGTTGCATAAATTCCTCCAAAGAAATCTCCGTTATGTCTATTATGATGCAACCTACGAGCTACAATGGCTCCCATATGATAAGATTGGTCCCCTAACACAGCACTTCTGAGAATGCTGAGATCAGGGGCACACATGTGACATGTTTCATCCTTAGCATTTATGCATCTACCAATGAAGAGAGCAAAATAATGTATAGCAGGAAAGTGAATGCTCCCTATAGTGGCTTGCGCTATATCTCTAGATTCCCCCACAGTTATTCTAGCAAGAAAGTCTCTATATTCAGATTTAGGGGGATCCCTAATACTACCCCAAGATGGAAGTTTGCATGCAAGAGTGAAATCCTCTAAGTCCATGGTATAATATTTGTCATAAAGGTCAAACATGACTGAAGGAGAATTACGCGAAGATGAAAACTCAAACCTCCCCACAAATGAACTTGTGAGATCACGATACTGGGGGCATTTATCAACTTAAAAGTCCTCAAGACCGGCATTACGCAAATATGCGTAGAATTCTTCTTTAATTCCCACTTGATTCATAAAATTTTCCGAAGGCCATTCACGGGGCCTCACGAGAGCGTCTCTTGGTGGTTCCTCGTCACCATCACGCATTGCAAGCCTGGGACCTTGCTTCCTTGAAGAACCACCTTGGAACATCTTCCTAAGCATATTGTTTTCTCTGAAAAATAATTCTGAAATTTTTAGTAACTTCAAACAAAAGTGAACCAACTTCAATAAAACTGATAGCAACTACTCCCACAAGTGCCTAGAGCATATATCAAGCATTAGAACTACTTGGAACCATATATATTTGACATGCAAGCTCAAGAACATGGTCACCTATGCAGCACAAATTTGCAATGAATAGAGCACTAGAATAAAAACTAATTGGACCAATGGAGGAGTCACATACTAAGGAACAATCTCCCCAAGCAGTTTTGCGAGAGGTCCTTTGAGCAAGGAGATCGAAAATCACAGCAAAAGCGGCTGGAACACGAGCTTGAGTTGGTTTTTCGGGTTTGTGTGAGGCAGAGGAAGAAGATGGGTGCAAGGATAAGTGGAGGAGGGCCACCATGGGCCCACGAGGCAGGGGGTGCGCCCAGGGGGGTAGGGCGCGCCCTCCACCCTCGTGGCCAGGTGGCAGCTCCCCCTGCGGTAATTTTTGCACTAAAAATCCTCAAATATTCCCGAAAAAATCATATTAAATTGGCATGGCATTTTGAGGACATTTATTTTCGGGATATTTTTATATTGCACGGATAAGTCGGGAGACAGACAGAAAATACTATTTTACTTTATTTTTACTAACTAACAGAGAATATAAAGAGGGTACAGAAGGTTGTGCCTTCTAGTTTCATCCATCTCATGCTCATCAAAAGGAATCCACTAACAAGGTTGATCAAGTCTTGTTAACAAACTCATTCCGATTAACATGAAACCGGAGAAATTTCGAATAACACTATGTTACCTCAACGGGGATATGGACATCCCCAATAATAAGTATATCATATTTCTTCTTAACAGTAGGAAGAGGAAATTCAAAACCTCCAAATATAATCGATGGAATTTTTCCAATAGAGTTGATACTATAAACTTGAGGTTGTTTCCTCGGAAAGTGTACCATATGCTCATTACCATTAACATGAAAAGTGACATTGCCTTTGTTGCAATCAATAACAGCCCCTGCAGTATTAAGGAAAGGTCTTCCAAGAATAATAGACATACTATCATCCTCGGGAATATCAAGAATAACAAAGTCCATTAAAATAGTAACGTTTGCAACCACAACAGGCACATCCTCACAAATACCGACAGGTATAGCAGTTGATTTACCAGCCATTTGCAAAGATATTTCAGTAGGTGTCAACTTATTCAAGTCAAGTCTACGATATAAAGAGAGAGGCATAACACTAACACCGGCCCCAAGATCACATAAAGCAGTTTTAACATAATTTCTCTTAATGGAGCATGGTATAGTAGGTACTCCTGGATCTCCAAGTTTCTTTGGTATTCCACCCTTAAAAGTATAATTAGCAAGTATGGTGGAAATTTCAGCTTCCGGTATCTTTCTTTTATTAGTAATGATATCCTTCATATACTTAGCATAAGGATTTGTTTTGAGCACATCAGTTAATCGCATACGCAAAAAGATGGGTCTAATCATTTTAGCAAAGCGCTCAAAATCCTCATCATCCGTTTTCTTGGATGGTTTCGGAGGAAAAGGCATGGGTTTCTGAACCCATGGTTCTCTTTCTTTACCATGTTTCCTAGCAACAAAGTCTCTTTTATGATAACGTTGATTCTTTGATTGTGGGTTATCAAGATCAACAGCAGGTTCAACTTCTACTTCATTATCATTACTAGGTTGAGCATCATCATGAACATTATCATTAACAATTTCACTAGGTTCATGTTCATTACCAGATTGTGTTTCAGCATCAGACATAGAGATATCATTTGGATTATCAGGTGGTTCAGCAATAGGTTCACTAGAAGTTTGCACAGTTCTATCATTTTTCTTTTTCTTCCTTTTAGAAGAACTAGGCATATCTATATTATTTCTCTGAGAATCTTGCTCGATTCTCTTAGGGTGGCCTTCAGGATACAAAGGTTCCTGAGTCATTCTACCAGTTCTAGTAGCCACTCTAACAGCATAATCATTTGTCCTACTATTCATTTCATTAAGCACTTCTTTTTGATCTTTAAGTACTTGTTCTACTTGAGTGGTAACCATAGAAGCATGTTTGCTAACAAGTTTAAGTTCACCTCTAATATTGGCCATATAATCACCCAAGCGTTTAATCATAAAGGTATTCTGTTTTAATTGTCTACCAAAATAGGCATTAAAGTCATCTTGCTTAAACATAAAGTCATCAAACTCATCCAAGCACTGACTAGCAATTTTAGTAGGAGGGACTTCAGCTTTATCATATCTATAGAGAGAATTTACCTTTACTATACCTGTGTCGGGATATCGGGAGGTTCTTCAGTAAATAAGTAATTGAGATCATATAATTCTTCAACAGGCGGTAAATTAAGACCATGTATTTCTTCAATAGGAGGTAAATTCTTAACATCTTCAGCTTTAATACCTTTTTCTTTCATAGATTTCTTTGCCTCTTGCATATCTTCGGGACTGAGAAATAGAACACCTCTCTTCTTCAGAGTTGGTTTAGGAATAGGCTTAGTAATTGGCTCAGGAGCTGGCTCGGGAGTTGGCTCAGGAGGTGCCCAATTATTTTCATTTGTCAATATATTATTCAATAAAATTTCAGCTTCATCCGGTGTTCTTTCCCTGAAAAGAGAACCAGCACAACTATCCAGGTAATCTCTGGAAGCATCGGTTAGTCCATTATAAAAGATATCAAGTATTTCAGGTTTCTTAAGAGGATGATCAGGCAAAGCATTAAGTAACTTGAGAAGCCTCCCTCAAGCTTGTGAGAGACTCTCTTCTTCAATTTGCACAAAATTATATATATCCCTCAAAGAAGCTTGTTTCTTATGAGCAGGGAAATATTTAGCAGAAAAGTAATAAATCATATCCTGGGGACTTTGCACACAACTAGGATCAAGAGAATTAAACCATATCTTAGCATCACCCTTTAATGAGAACGGAAATATTTTGAGTAAATAAAGGTAGCGCGATCTCTCATTATTAGTAGACAAGGTAGCTATATCATTTAACTTAGTAAGATGTGCCACAACAGTTTCAGATTCATAGCCATAAAAAGGATCAGATTCAACCAAAGTTATTATATCCGGATCAACAGAAAAATCATAATAATCCTGATCAGGAACACAGATAGGTGAAGTAGCAAAAGCAGGGTCGGGTCTCATCCTATCCCTAAAAGATTCTTTACTCCATTTAACTAGCAACCTCTTAAGTTCAAGTCTATCCTGGCAAGCAAGAACAGCTGCAGTAGATTCAGCATTAAAAAGATAACCCTCAGGAATAGCAGGCATATTTTCATCATCACTAACATCATTGTATTCAGTTTCAATATTTTCTCTTTCTCTAGACCTAGAAATTTGTTCATCTAGAAATTCACCAAGAGGCACAGTATTATCAAGCATAGAAGTAGTTTCATCATAAGTATCATGCATAGCAGAAGTGGCATCATCAATAACATGCGACATATCGGAACGAATAACAGAAGCAGGTTTAGGTGTCGCTAGCTTACTCATAACAGAAGGTGAATCAAGTGCAGAGCTAGATGGCAGTTCCTTACCTCCCCTCGTAGTTGAGGGATAAATTGTTGTCTTAGCGTCTTTCAAATTCTTCATAGTGTCTAGCAGATATAAATCCCAAGTGACTCAAAGAATAGAGCTATGCTCCCTGGCAACGGCGCCAGAAAAAGGTCTTGATAACCCACAAGTATAGGGGATCGCAACAGTTTTCGAGGGTAAAGTATTCAACCCAAATTTATTGATTCGACACAAGGGGAGCCAAAGAATATTCTCAAGTATTAGCAGATGAGTTGTCAATTCAACCACACCTGGAAACTTAGTATCTGCAGCAAAGTGTTTAGTAGCAAAGTAATATGATAGTGGCGGTAACGGTAACAAAAGTAAAGACAACAAAAGTAATGTTTTGGTATTTTGTAGTGATTGTAACAGTAGCAACGCAAAAGTAAATAAGCGTAAACCAGTATATGGAAAACTCGTAGGCACCGGATCAGTGATGGATAATTATGCCGGATGCGGTTCGTCATGTAACAGTTACAACATAGGGTGACACAGAACTAGCTCCAGTTCATCAATGTAATGTAGGCATGTATTCCGTAAATAGTCATACGTGCTTATGGAAAAGAACTTGCATGACATCTTTTGTCCTACCCTCCCATGGCAGCGGGGTCCTATTGGAAACTAAGGGATATTAAGGCCTCCTTTTAATAGAGAACCGGAACAAAGCATTAGCACATAGTGAATACATGAACTCCTCAAACTATGGTCATCACCGGGAGTGGTCCCGATTATTGTCACTTCGGGGTTGCCGGATCATAACACATAGTAGGTGACTATAGACTTGCAAGATAGGATCAAGAACACACATATATTCATGAAAACATAATAGGTTCAGATCTGAAATCATGGCACTCGGTCCCTAGTGACAAGCATTAAGCATAGCAAAGTCATAGCAACATCAATCTCAGAACATAGTGGATACTAGGGATCAAACCCTAACAAAACTAACTCGATTACATGATAAATCTCATCCAACCCATCACCGTCCAGCAAGCCTACGATGCAATTACTCACGCACGGCGGTGAGCATCATGAAATTGGTGATGGAGGATGGTTGATGATGACGACGGCGACGAATCCCCCTCTCCGGAGCCCCGAACGGACGCCAGATCAGCCCTCCCGAGAGAGATTAGGGCTTGGCGGCGGCTCCGTATCGTAAAACGCGATGAAACTTCCCTCTGATTTTTTTCTCCCCGAAAGCCAATATATGGAGTTGGAGTTGGCGTCGGAGGGTCACCAGGGGGCCCACGAGGTAGGGCGGCGCGCCCAGGGGGGAGGGGCGCGCCCAGGGGGGAGGGGCGCGCCCCCACCCTCATGGACAGGGTGTGGGCCCCCTGGTCTTCATCTTTGGCGAGGATTTTTTATTATTTATTCTAAGATATTCCGTGGAGTTTCAGGTCATTCCGAGAACTTTTGTTTTCTGCACATAAAACAACACCATGGCAATTCTGCTGAAAACAGCGTCAGTCTGGGTTAGTTCCATTCAAATCATACAAGTTAGAGTCCAAAACAAGGGCAAAAGTGTTTGGAAAAGTAGATACGACGGAGACGTATCACGCAGCTTCTTCTCTCTCTTTCCCCTAAAGCCCAATAAGGCCCATATACTCCCCGGCGAATTCCCGTAACTCTCCGGTACTCCGAAAAATACCTGAATCACTCGGAACCTTTCCAATGTCCGAATATAGTCGTCCAATATATCGATATTTACGTCTCGACCATTTCGAGACTCCTCGTCATGTCCCCGATCTCATCTGGGACTGCGAACTACCTTCGGTACACCAAAACACATAAACTCATAATATAACCGTCATCGAACTTTAAGCGTGCGGACCCTACGGGTTCGAGAAAAATGTAGACATGACCGAGACACGTCTCCGGTCAATAACCAATAGCGGAACCTGGATGCTCATATTGGGTCCCACATATTGTACGAAGATCTTTATCGGTCAGACCGCATAACAACATACGTTGTTCCCTTTGTCATCGGTATGTTACTTGCCCGAGATTCGATTGTCAGTATCTCAATACCTAGTTCAATCCCGTTACCGGCAAGTCTCTTTACTCGTACCGTAATACATCATACCGCAACTAACTCATTAGTTACAATGCTTGCAAGGCTTATAGTGATGTGCATTACTGAGTGGGCCCAGTGATACCTCTCTGACAATCGGAGTGACAAATCCTAATCTCGAAATACGCCAACCCAACAAGTACCTTCGGAGACACCTGTAGAGCACCTTTATAATCACCCTGTTATGTTGTGACGTTTGGTAGCACACAAAGTGTTCCTCCGGTAAACGAGAGTTGCATAATCTCATAGTCATAGGAACATGTATAAGTCATGAAGAAAGCAATAGCAACATACTAAACGATCAAGTGCTAAGCTAACGGAATGGGTCAAGTCAATCACATCATTCTCCTAATGATGTGATCTCGTTAATCAAATGACAACTCATGTCTATGGTTAGGAAACATAACCATCTTTAATTAACGAGCTAGTCAAGTAGAGGCATACTAGTGACACTTTGTTTGTCTATGTATTCACACATGTATTATGTTTCCGGTTAATACAATTCTAGCATTAATAATAAACATTTATCATGATATAAGGACATAAATAATAACTTTATTATTGCCTCTAGGGCATATTTCCTTCAGTCTCCCACTTGCACTAGAGTCAATAATCTAGTTCACATCACCTTGTGATTTAATACCAATAGTTCACATCACCATGTGATTAACACCCATAGTTCACATCGTCATGTGACCAACACCCAAAGGGTATACTAGAGTGAATAATCTAGTTCACATTGCTATGTGATTAACACCCAAAGAGTACTAAGGTGTGATCATGTTTTGCTTGTGAGAGAAGTTTAGTCAATGGGTCTGCCACATTCAGATCCGTATGTATTTTGCAAATTTCTATGTCAACAATGCTCTGCACGGAGCTACTCTAGCTAATTGCTCCCACTTTCAATATTTATCCAGATTGAGATTTAGAGTCATCTGGATCAGTGTCAAAATTTGCATCGACGTAACCCTTTACGACGAACTTTTTTGTCACCTCCATAATCGAGAAACATATCCTTATTCCAGTAAGGATAATTTTGACCGCCGTCCAGTGATCTACTCCTAGATCACTATTGTACTCCCTTGCCAAAATCAGTGTAGGGTATACAATAGATCTGGTACACAGCATGGCATACTTTATAGAACCTATGGCTAAGGCATAGGGAATGACTTTCATTCTCTTTCTATCTTCTGCCGTGGTCGGGCTTTGAGTCTTACTCAATTTCACACCTTGTAACATAGGCAAGAACTCTTTCTTTGACTGTTCCATTTTGAACTACTTCAAAATCTTGTCAAGGTATGTACTCATTGAAAAACTTATCAAGCGTCTTGATCTATCTCTATAGATCTTGATGCTTCATATGTAAGCAACTTCACCGAGGTCTTTCTTTGAAGAACTCCTTTCAAACACTCCTTTATGCTTTGCAGAATAATTCTACATTATTTCCAATCAACAATATGTCATTCACATATATTTATCAGAAATGCTGTAGTGCTCCCACTCACTTTCTTGTAAATACAGGCTTCACCACAAGTCTGTATAAAACTATATCCTTTGATCAACTTATCAAAGCGTATATTCCAACTCCAAGATGCTTGCACCAGTCCATAGATGGATCGCTGGAGCTTGCATATTTTTTTAGAACCTTTAGGATTGACAAAACCTTTTGGTTGCATCATATCCAACTCTTCTTTAATAAATCCATTAAGGAATGCAGTTTTGTTTATCCATTTGCCAGATTTCATAAAATGCGGCAATTGCTAACATGATTCGGACAGACTTAAGCATAGATACGATTGAGAAACTCTCATCGTAGTCAACACCTTGAACTTGTCGAAAACCTTTTGCGACAATTCTAGCTTTGTAGATAGTAACACTACTATCAGCGTCCGTCTTCCTCTTGAAGATCCATTTATTTTCTATAGCTTGCCGATCATCGGGCAAGTCAACCAAAGTCCATACTTTGTTCTCAAACATGGATCCCATCTCAGATTTCATGGCCTCGAGCCATTTCACGGAATCTGGGCTCATCATCGCTTCCTCATAGTTCGTAGGTTCGTCATGGTCAAGTAACATGACCTCCAGAACAGGATTACCATACCACTCTGGTGCGGACCTCACTCTGGTTTACCTACGAGGTTCGGTAGTAACTTGATCTGAAGTTACATGATCATCGTCATTAGCTTCCTCACTAGTGTAGTAGTCACAGGAACAGATTTCTGTGATGAACTACTTTCCAATAAGGGAGCAGGTACAGTTACCTCATCAAGTTCTACTTTCCTCCCACTCACTTCTTTCGAGAGAAACTCCTTCTCTAGAAAGGATGCATTCTCAGCAACAAATATCTTGCCTTCGGATCTGTGATAGAAGGTGTACCCAACAGTTTCTTTTGGGTATCCTATGAATATTTACTTCTCCGATTTTGGGTTCGAGCTTATCATGTTGAAACTTTTTCACATAAGCATCGCAGTCCCAAACTTTAAGAAATGACAGCTTAGGTTTCTCGCCAAACCACAGTTCATACGGTGTCATCTCCACAGATTTAGATGGTGCCCTATTTAACGTGAATGTAGCTTTCACTAATGCATAACCCCAAAACGATAGTGGTAGATCGGTAAGAGACATCATAGATCGCACCATATCTAATAAAGTACGGTTATGACGTTCGGACACACCATTACACTGTGGTGTTCCAGGTGGCGTGAGTAGTGAAACTATTTCACATTGTTTTAACTGAAGGCCAAACTCGTTAACTCAAATATTTTATTTCTGCGATCATATCGTAGAAACTTTTATTTTCTTGTTACGATGATTCTCCACTTCACTCTGAAATTCGTTGAACTTTTCAAATGTTTCAGACTTGTATTTCATCAAGTAGATATACCCATATCTGCTCAAATCATCTGTGCAGGTCAGAAAATAACGATACCCGCCGCGAGCCTCAACACTCATCGGACCGCATACATCAGTATGTATTATTTCCAATAAGTCAGTTGCTCACTCCATTGTTCCGGAGAACGGAGTTTTAGTCATCTTGCCCATAAGGCATGGTTCGCTAGCATCAAGTGATTCATAACCAAGTGATTCCAAAATCCCATCAGCATGGAGTTTCTTCATGCGCTTTACACCAATATGACCTAAACGGTAATGCCACAAATAAGTTGCACTATCATTATTAACTTTGCATCTTTTGGCTTCAATATTATGAATATGTGTATCACTACGATCGAGATCCAACAAACCATTTTCGTTGGTGTGTATGACCATAGAAAGTTTTATTCATGTAAACAGAACAACAATTGTTCTCTAACTTAAATGAATAACCGTATTGCAATAAACATGATCAAATCATATTCATGCTCAAGGCAAACACCAAATAACACATATTTTTAGGTTCAACACAAATCCCGAAAGTATAGGGAGTGTGCGATGATGATCATATCAATCTTGGAACCACTTCGAACACACATCGTCACTTCACCCTTAACTAGTCTATGTTTATTCTGCAACTCCCGTTTCGGGTTACTAATCTTAGCAACTGAACTAGTATCAAATACTGAGGGGTTGCTATAAACACTAGTAAAGTACACATCAATAACATGTATATCAAATATAACTTTGTTCACTTTGCCATCCTTCTTATCCGCCAAATACTAGGGGCAGTTCCGCTTCCAGTGACCAGTCCCTTTGCAGTAGAAGCACTCAGTCTCAGGCTTAGGTCCATACTTGGGTTTCTTCACTTGAGCGGCAACTTGCTTGCCGTTCTTCTTTGAAGTTCCCCTTCTTCCCTTTTCCCTTTTTTCTTGAAACTAGTGGTCTTGTCAACCATCAACACTTGATGCTTTTCTTGATTTCTACCTTCGTCGATTTCAACATCACGAAGAGCTTGGGAATCATTTCTGTTATCCCTTGCATATTATAGTTCATCATGAAGTTCTAGTAACTTGGTGATAGTGACTAGAGAACTCTGTCAATCACTATCTTATCTGGAAGATTAACTTCCACTTGATTCAAGTGATTGTAGTACTCAGACATTCTGAGCACATGCTCACTAGCTGAGCAATTCTCCTCCATCTTGTAGGCAAAGTACTGTCAGAGGTCAAATACCTCTCGACATGGGCATGAGTATGAAATACCAATTTCAACTCTTGGAACATCTTATATGCTCTGTGGCGTTTCAAAACATTTTTGAAGTCCCGGTTCTAACCCGTAAAGCATGGTGCACTAAACTATCAAGTAGTCATCATACCGAGGTTTTGTCAAACGTTCATAACGTCTGCATCTACTCCTGCAATAGGTCTGTCACCTAGCGCTGCATGAAGGACATAATTCTTCTGTGCAGCAATGAGGAAAATCCTCATATCACGGACTAAGTCCGCATCATTGCTACTATCATCTTTCAACTTAGTTTTCTCTAGGAACATATCAAAAATAAACGGGGAACTAAATCGCGAGCTATTGATCTACAACATAGATATGCAAATACTACCAGGACTAAGTTCATGATAAATTAAAGTTCAATTAATCATATTACTTAAGAACTCCCACTTAGATAGACATCCCTCTAATCATCTAAGTGATCACGTGATCCAAATCAACTAAACCATAACTGATCATCATGTGAAATGGAGTAGTTTTCAATGGTGAACATCACCATGTTGATCATATCTACGATATGATTCACGCTCGACCTTTCGGTCTCAGTGTTCCGAGGCCACATCTGCATATGCTAGGCTCATCAAGTTTAACCTGAGTATTCTGCGTGTGCAAAACTGGCTTGCACACGTTGTAGATGGACGTAGAGCTTATCACACCCGATCATCACTTCGTGTCTGGGCACGACGAACTTTGGCAACAGTGCATACTCAGGGAGAACAATTTTACCTTGAAATTTAGTGAGAGATCATCTTATAATGCTACCGTCAATCAAAAGCAAAATAAGATGCATAAAAGATAAACATCACATGCAATCAAAATAAGTGATATGATCTGGCCATCATCATATTGTGCTTGTGATCTCCATCTCCAAAGCACCGTCATGATCACCATCGTCACCGGCGCGACACCTTGATCTCCATCGTAGCATCGTTGTCGTCTCGCCAACTATTGCTTCTACGACTATCGCTACCGCTTAGTGATAAAGTAAAGCAATTACAGGGTGATTGCATTGCATACAATAAAGCGACAACCATATGGCTCCTGCCAGTTGCCGATAACTCGGTTACAAAACATGATCATCTCATACAATAAAATATAGCATCATGCCTTGACCATATCACATCACAACATGCCCTGCAAAAACAAGTTAGACGTCCTCCACTTTGTTGTTGCAAGTTTTACATGGCTGCTACGGGCTGAGCAAGAACCGTTCTTACCTACGCATCAAAACCACAACGATAGTTTGTCAAGTTAGTGTTGTTTTAACCTTCTCAAGGACCAGGCGTAGCCACACTCGGTTCAACTAAAGTTGGAGAAACTGACACCCGCCAGCCACCTGTGTGCAAAGCACGTCGGTAGAACCAGTCTCGCGTAAGCGTACGCGTAATGTCGGTCCGGGCCGCTTCATCCAACAATACCGCCGAACCAAAGTGTGACATGCTGGTAAGCAGTATGACTTGTATCGCCCACAACTCACTTGTGTTCTACTCGTCCATATAACATCAACGCATAAAACCAGGCTCGGATGCCACTGTTGGGGAACGTAGTAATTTCGAAAAATTTCCTACGCACACACAAGATCATGGTGATGCATAGCAACGAGAGGGGAGAGTGTTGTCTACGTACCCTCGTAGACCGAAAGCGGAAGCGTTAGCACAACGCGGTTGATGTAGTCGTACGTCTTCACGATCCGACCGATCAAGTACCGAACGCACGACAGCTCCGAGTTCAGCACACCTTCAGCCCGATGACGTCCCTCGAAATCCGATCCAGCCGAGTGTTGAGGGAGAGTTTCGTCAGCACGACGGCGTGGTGATGATGATGATGTTCTACCGACGCAGGGCTTCGCCTAAGCACCGCTACAGTATTATCGAGGTGGACTACGGTGGAGGGGGGCACCGCACACGGCTAAAAGATCAAATCAATTGTTGTGTCTCCAAGGGGTGCCCCTCTCCCCGTATATAAAGGATTGGAGGAGGGGGAGGGCCGGCCTAGCTATGGCGCGCCCTAGGAGGAGTCCTACTCCCACCGGGAGTAGGATTCCCCCCTTCCAAGTAGTAGGAGTAGGAGTCAAGGAAAGGGGAGAGAAAAGAGAAGGAAGGAGGGGGCGCAGCCCCTCCCCCTAGTCCAATTCGGACTAGGCCTTGGGGGGGTGCAGCCTCTTCTCTCTCTTTCCCCTAAAGCCCAATAAGGCCCGTATACTCCCCGGCGAATTCCAGTAACTCTCCGGTACTCCGAAAAATACCCGAATCACTCGGAACCTTTCCGATGTCCGAATATAGTCGTCCAATATATCGATCGTAACGTCTCGACCATTTCGATTCTCCTCGTCATGTCCCCGACCTCGTCCGGGACTCCGAACTACCTTCGGTACATCAAAACACATAAACTCATAATATAACCGTCATCGAACTTTAAGCGTCCTACGGGTTCGAGAACAATGTAGACATGACCGAGACACGTCTCCGGTCAATAACCAATAGCGGAATCTGGATGCTCATATTGGCTCCCACATATTCTACGAAGATCTTTATCGGTCAGTCCGCATAACAACATACGTTGTTCCCTTTGTCATCGGTATGTTACTTGCCCGAGATTCGATCGTCGGTATCTCAATACCTAGTTCAATCCCATTACCGGCAAGTCTCTTTACTCGTTCCGTAATACATCATCCCACAACTAACTCATTAGTTACAATGCTTGCAAGGCTTATAGTGATGTGCATTACAGAGGGGCCCAGAGATACCTCTCCGACAATCGGAGTGACAAATCCTAATCTCGAAATACGCCAACCTAACAAGTACCTTCGGAGACACCTGTAGAGCACCTTTATAATCACCCAGTTACGTTGTGACGTTTGGTAGCACACAAAGTGTTCCTCCGGTAAACGGGAGTTGCATAATCTCTTAGGCATAGGAACATGTATAAGTCATGAAGAAAGCAATAGCAACATACTAAATGATCAAGTGCTAAGCTAACGGAATGGGTCAAGTCAATCACATCATTCTCCTAATGATGTGATCCCGTTAATCAAATGACAACAAATGTCTATGGTTAGGAAACATAACCATCTTTAATTAACGAGCTAGACAAGTAGAGGCATACTAGTGACACTTTGTTTGTCTATGTATTCACACATGTATTATGTTTCCGGTGAATACAATTCTAGCATGAATAATAAACATTTATCATGATATAAGGAAATAAATAATAACTTTATTATTGCCTCTAGGGAATATTTCCTTCAAAACCTCCACCAACCCAGGTTATAATGCACACAATGACCGACACATCGGAATACCCGAGTCAATCGCATTGGGAAATCGCGAGCAGTCACCATGGGTAACGATATTTCATCAACTCTATATTGATATATAGATTCTGGAGAAACATATAACTGGAAATCTACAATTGTTGACATACATTTCTCAACTGGATTGCAAAACCTTTCACATGATTCAGGTCCAAAGACCATGGACATGGCAAAGTGTGAACAACACTCGGACTGAACTCAAGCAAAGGGTATAATCTAGGTACAAATGATCTTGCTCAATAATGGGAAGGTATTCATAAGCAATACCTACACCAGTTTTCTTCTGGAAACAGAATTGAGAACAACGAGGTGGTGAAACAAAGAGCAAGTATTGTAGCACAAGGGTTCACGCAGATACCCAACTATTCTCCAAAGGTGGAATCTCTTTCCGATAACTTATATCATTGGCAGTACAAAATCATCTATCTCTGCAGTTGATAGATGTAGTGATTACATATCCATGTGGATCACTAGATTCGGACATATATGATTGATTTTCGATGGAATCTCAATTCTGAATTGAAATACAAAATGCAACATACATTGTGTAAAACTAGTAAGTCACCATACGACTTATTGTGGTCGGTACATATGGTACAACCGACATAGTGAGTTCCTTATACAAAAGGATTACTCCTACAAAGATGATTATCCATGTTTGTATGTCTGCAATGACGACACATGTAATCATCTAATGACGGAGTTTAAATGAAGGATTTGGGTAAACCAAAACACCGCTCGTTACTGCAACTTGAGCACCTTCATTCATGCATTATGGTATACTATGTTGTCTATATCCAAAATATATTGGACAAATCATTGTGGACAAATCTTATCCATCCATAACTCTCATGGTAGTTCATTCTCTAGACGTAGAGAAAGATCTATTTAGACCAAGAGATGATGGAAATGAGATATTGGGACTCAACGTTCCATAATGCCATTGGATCCACCAAACACAATTGGTTGGTACTCAAGAATATCTTTCGATATCTCCAAGGCATCAAACATCTTGTCCTGGTTTTTTAGTTTCACAGAAAGTGTGAACACCGATATCATTGGATACATCATCAGATCCCCACTATGTCAGATCATAGACAAGTTTAGTGTTCCTACTAGGTGTGGTAGCCCCCTCATGAAGAGTCTTCGAAACAGACCTCATGGCTACATTCACCAACCATTATCTCAACGATAATGTTTCTTGTGTTGCCTGGATGCAAACAGGTTACATAATAAGCAATATCACTATATTGCATATCTTGCAAGTCGAATCATGCGACTGATTTGTTCAGCGGGTCTCTACCAACTTCTATGTTTTGGTATGTGACGGCTTCGAATTTTGCAAGAATCAGGGGGGGTATCTTCCTGAATTGTTCCTGTTCAATGCATCATATTATACTCTTTTTCCCTTCATGAGTTTACTTTACAGGTTCTCATAAAGGTTTTTAATGAGGTAATATCAACATGAGATCATATGTCATATTTTCTGTTTTCCCCACCGGGGTTTTTGGGAAAGTATATATGACATATTTATTGTCCTCTAAACTCTATGAGTTTTCTTGTATTGAGTTAAAAGAGACAATGACCATTATATGTTGTGCCATTTTCTCCTTATTTTTTCCACTAGATTTGAAGGAGTTTTAGCAACATATCAAACACCTATCTCCTCATATTTTTCCCACAGGGTTTTTGGATGAGCTTTTTCAAGATGATTATACTTACACTAACAAGCATGGATTAGGGGGAGTGTTAGGATTTAATTAATCCTATTAATCCTTGCTTTTCCTAATTGAGGCGGTTGTCTCATGTCCCTTTGAACGCACCCCTTCGGGGGCTATATATATATATATATATATATGTAATTCCATCATCAATGAGAACAACTATTCACTTTTACATCTGTGTGTTTTATCTCTCGTTCCTCTCTCTATCTCAATTCTAAACACATGCAACTCTCCTACAAAAGCATGCATGCATGGGGCCCTCCAAAATTAATTAGTGGCTAGCCATGCAGACAAATAAGATAAGCATGCATGCATGCACATATCCAACCAAATAGGCGGCTGAGACATGCACGGTTTTCTTCTCTGCAATGCGCAAATCTTTGTGGTAAGAAAATGCATGCAAGAGAAGTCCACAGGCTCAGTTATCTTCTTTCTTTTCATGTCGCACAGCTAGCTGAGCTGATTTGCATAGGCACAGCAGCAGCAGCACGAGTGGGTGCAAGTGCTGTCCCTTTCACCCTCCCGCTGCAGTGCACCCGCTCTCTTTTGGGACAAAATTACTGTTTTGACCTATGTGGCTAACAAAATCCCGATTTGACCTCGGTTCAAAAAAAAAATTCAATTTTGACCTGTTTGGGTGACGCCAACATCCCTGGCGTCTGGGTTGCGAAGCAGACGCCAGGCACCCTGGCCCCTGGCCCGCACTGCCCGCCTGCCCGTTGACCTGCTGACGTGGCAAAGGGGCCAGACGCCAAGGACCCTGGCGTCTGGCCCTGGTAACTGGATAACGGCGCGGGCCAGCCCACCCATCCCCATCTCATCTTCTCCTGGCGTCTGGGTCAAGAACAGAGGGCTGTGTTCGTCGCCCCTCCTCTCCCTCACACCACCACCCCCCTGATCTACTCCATTAACCGCTCAAACTCGCAGATCTGACCCCCCCAAGCTTCTTTGAGGTATTCTCCCCCATTCCCTCCAATTTGTTTTTGTTTTCCCCTCTCTTGTTGGATGCATTATTTCACATTAGGTGATGTTAGATTAGTAGATGGTTTCTTTGTTTTAGGAAATAGTTTGTAGTTGATAGATGATTTGGTAGGTAGAGTAGTTTGTAGATGTTTGTAGTTGTCCACCAATAGACATAGTTTGTGATTTTTTTTGAATTATAGATGATGTATGAATGTGCTAGTAAATTAGCTATATGTTGAATATATAGATGGCATAATATTTGTTTGAATCTGAGAAGACTACTTTGGCAAGCAAATATATTTAGAAAAAATATTATATGTGTGAAGTGGTATGACAATATAGTTGAATATATAGATGGCATAATTTTTTTTGCAAAAGAGATGATGAAATTTGATGATTGTGTGTGACATGATTTGTTCAATAGAATGGCGGAAGATGATTATGAAATTTATTTGATGGTGAAATTTGGTACTCTAGATGATATGTGTGCATATGTAGAAGAAAGAAATGATGTGCTTATGTTTTAGAAGAATGGTGTGTTCATGTGGCATAACTTGGAGAAGGAAATTGTATTGTTTGATATTGTTCATGTATTCATAGATGTTTGTGATTTGTTTTGTAGGATGGCGCATGATGATGGACCTTGGTATGACGGATTAATCCAAGAGTGGGATAAGGAACATCGTGCTCGTGCCATTGCGAACGGAAAGGTAAGAAGCAAGACTTATCAATTTTCATTGTTTCTCATTTGAGTTCTTGTATTGATAAAAAAATCACTTTATTTGCAGCCTGTAGTTGCTATGCGCATGAGGGGTTATTGCCCTGATGACTTTCCTTACGACATGCGGTACGAGCCGTACATTCGAAGATTGGGTCTTCTCCCATTCGTGTTGCAGTTTAAGCGACGCCCTCCGCCGGTGAACCACGCGGCGCTGACCGCACTTGTGGATCGTTGGAGGCCCGAGACTCACTCTTTCCACTTTTAATTTGGGGAGATGACGATGACCCTAGAGGACATGGCTATGATAAGCGGCCTTCCTATCAACGGACGAGCTGTTACCGGTCGTGTCAGCGCCGTTAATTGGCGACAACGGGCAGGCATTTTAATTGGTGTTGAGCCGGATGCCCCTCTGGAAGGCAAGGCCGATGCCTGGAAAGTCAGGCATTCTTGGCTAAAACAAGTCAGAGGAGGAGGCAATCCGTGCCCTCAGGGTGCCAATGACCTGGTTGTGCAGCAGTACGCGCGGGCCTATCTTTGGTATGTACTAACTAAGGTAGTCTTCTCAGACGCAACCGGGAACTCAGCCCTCTGGATGTTATTGGAGCTACTCACTAACTGGGATACCCAGTATAGCTGGGGTTCGGCCGCACTAGCATACTTGTATCGTCAGGTAAGAGATATTTGCAACCATTCATCTTACATTTGTCATGCGCCTCCATATCTAACATGTTTGTTTGATTGCAGCTTGACTTGGCGTGTCGCAGGAAGGGAGATACATTCTCATTGGCTGGGTTTGTTTGGGGCCTATCCGTGTGGATGTGGGAGCGGATCCCGGTTGGACGGCCCGATTTCAAGAACCCTGAACACCCTAACCCACTTGGTAATCATGAAGGGGCGCATGATGATGATCCATATCGGCGCCCTACGGTTGCGTACTATTGGGAAAGGGTGATGGTGTACACAGGAAGCTCGCATGTGCAATACAAGTGTTATATGAACGAGCTGGACACCTTGACTGCTGAGCAGGTATTGAGAAGTTCAATGAGACCAAATTTACTCAAGAATGAAATTTGTATCTAACAATGTATCTCTTTGTTTTCCAGGTCCATTGGTTGCCTTATGTGGATGATCGTGGCTTTGAGTATAATGAGATGTGCACGCGTGATAGCCATCTTTGGCGGGCGAGGTGCCCAATGATATGCTTCTTTGCGGTCGAGTGGCACTTCGTAGACCGTGTGGCAAGACAATTTGGAAGAAGACAAGGTATTCCAATTGATGAGAGCAAGGAGGAAATGCTATCTCTGCATCGGTGAGCAAGCATGTCTTTGAGTATGTAGTAGAGCATTGAATAAGTCTATATTTGCTAATGCTTTGTGACATGGCTCATTTGTAGGTTCTCTGGAAGGAACAATCAGGATATAGCGCATTGGGCAGAGAAACACGTTAAGTGGATACAAATTTGGAATCGAAGAGACACGTTAGTGGAATCAGAGAGCAGACCTCACAATCAGTCAGCATATATCAAAAGTATCAAGTATGGTATGCGGATCGTTACCGGTTAAAGCTAAAGCCCGGTTGGACTCACGAGGAGTGGTCGGAGTTGGTGTCTGAAGATCCGGAGACTGCAGAAGGTGGTCGGAGTTGGACTCACAATCAGTCAGCATACCTTCAACAGGGCGGTGAGAGACACGAGAGGGGCTCACGTTGACTATGCACCTATGCATGACGAAATGGTAGTCTAATGAGCCTATTCTAACACACTTGCATTATATAGTCTTCTTTCAAATACATAATTTTGGTGTGTGCATGACTTGCAGGGAAGAGAGTTGCTTATGTGCGTCAATGATGCCAATGTAGCACTGAGTCATCCCCGTGGTGGTGCATTATCTGAGAGGACTCTTAGGAGCACGATGGAGGTATGAGCAATAAATTATAAAAGCTTATTTTCACGGATTAGTTATTTGCATCTCACCTCATATCATATTTTGTGTTGTCACAGAAGTTCAAGAAGCGGTTACATAAGATGGCAGCTATGCTTTCTTGCCATGGTGCTCAGCCCAGTGATGTGTTTGCACCTGGTAGCCACGCTGGCAGAGCTCATAAACGCCGTTATCTCCGCGATGAAGAGGACATAGAGGAGGAGGTCAATGAAGAGGAGGCAACACATCAAGAGGAGCCAACACAAGAAGAGCAGCAGGAACAATAAGAGCATGAGTACGATGTTGATGCTCCACAACCATCACAGGGTATACAACCGACCCAAGCCAATGCCCGCTCTAAAAAAGGCAAAGCCATAGCTAAGACATCGGGCAAGAAAGGCAGAAAGAAGACATGGAACACTGCATTCCATAGTCCGGAGTATCCTCATCAATGTATGCCTACATGAATGCAAAGATATAAGTTGAACAATGATGTGGAGGCGGAGGAGGCTAGCGAAGAGGAGGAGCTTACACTTGCAGATATCGTGAAGAGAGGAAGGAGGAAGTGAGCTTGTTGTAGTTTGTTTCAATGAGCTTGTTCTAGTGTGCTTGCATGAACTTGTTGTCGTTTCTTTCCATGAACTTGTTGTCGTTTCTTTCCATGAATTCATGATGTTGCTATGAATGTATGACATGAATTTGTCGTTTAAAAGTAGTACTCAATCATGTGATTTATGTGAAATGTTGTTTCCTGTGATGTGTATGAATTCATTGCTTTCTTCCATGAATTCGTGACGTTCCTATGAAATTTTTCTGAAATTTGTCAAAAGGAGGAGTCATCTTGCCATTTGTATACACAGGAGACCAGACGCCAGGGTCCTTGGGGCGTCTGGCAGTCGACTGACAGCAGAAAACAGGGCAAAGCAGGGGAGCCAGACGCCAGGGTCCTTGGCGTCTGGTCCTGGGCAAGAAGGGTTCTTTTTTTTCACTTGTAGTTTTGTCTAGCTTTTTTTTGTCTAGCTAACTAATTGCACGCATTGTTATACACTATTTGACACAAATATCATGATACATAGAAGATTAGTCTCGAATAACATACATAGTCTTTTCAAACCACTAGTTCAAACAAGGTTTCAAATGACATAGTCTCAAATAACACAAATAGTTGATGACCACGATAGTTCAAACCACTAGGACATAAGCATTACATAGTCTTTTCAAACCACTAGGACATAAGCACGATAGTTCAAATGACATAAACATCACATATAACTCGGTTTCCGGTAGCAATGCAACTCAACAACCCTTTTCCATTCCCATTCGCTCAGCATTTGTTGAATCTTGCCATCATCAGTTATGTCAATCAATTTTCTTTCCCCAGGGCCATCTGACTGCTTCCTGCTGACGTAGTACACAAAATTGTCTTCCTTCAACCCTTGCTTCAACATGAATTTAGTCTTCAACCACTCAAAAGTGAGGTCCACTTTACTAACTTGCACAACGCTTGGAGGAAGGCCTTGGACATGAACAGTAGGGCTAAGCGTTCACTGAGCACCCGTATCCATCTGAGGGGGGCAGCAGCTCGTGAATGTGAGTGGAGATGAATGGAATGGGGGTGGAGTTCATTTACCTACCCCTTGAGCATAACCACTAGGAAAAATAAAACTAGGGTTTGCACAAAAATATGATACATTAAAGCAACCAAAAAATGGGGGTGGAGTTGATTTACCTTCTTGTCATGAAATCTGGAAGATCCAACGGTGAAACGGGGCCAATTTGTGAGAGATTTGAGGGGGGCTAGGATGATGGAGAGGGAGTGAGGGGGCA
>NW_025228712.1:28427-39771 GCF_018294505.1 Triticum aestivum
TTGGAACTATTCAGCACCCAGACGCCATGATCCCTGGCGTTTGGTCAAATAGCCAGACGCCATGGTCCCTGGCGTTTGGTCCTGGTGCACACAATGCTACTTTTTCATTTGTAATTTTGGCTAGCTAACTAATTGAACGATTTGTTATGCACTGTAAATGACACAAATATGAAGAAAGAATACTAGTCTCAGCCCAAAATATGAAGAAAGCATACTAGTCTCGAATGACAAACAAAGTTTCCACATAATCTCAATTACAAGTTCATCACATACAAGGTCTCAAATGACAAGTTCATGACCACACAAGGTCCCGAATGACAAGTTCATACATTAAACAAAGTCTCGAAAGTTCATGACCACACAAGGTGCGTTTTCCATTTGTCTACTGAGTAGTACGGGGCCACTTTCCCTTCTTGTCACGTGCCTCGTCCTCCTCTCGTGCATCGCGAGCCCTTGCAAGTTTTCTTGCCCTCTCTTCTTGATGAGCCTCCATCTCTTTGCGTGCCCTCTCTTCCTCACGCTTCTTGCGCTCATGAGCCTCCTTCTCACGACGCTCCTGCTCCAATCCCCGTGCATAGGACTCCTCAAACAGGCGCTGCCTCCGTAAGCATTCTCAATGTTGGTCCTCTTGGACATCTTTTGGTACCTCGTGATCTATCCAAGTGAAGTACTTGCAAAGTGGAGGAGGGGACTACATATAAATCATGTTTTTGTTAGTAATATGAGTTCAAACTTGTTGATGTTTTTTGTATGTACACCTAACATACCGGTGGTAGGTCATATGCGTTAGCTGGCCTTCGACGATCATGTGCATAGTTGGGACACACGAAAAACCTTCTACCTTCGGTCCATGACTTCTTGCGGTCAGTGGACACCTTCAGTTTGCAAACATCACCACACCAACATGGTGGTGTGGGCACATCCTTCTCCTTCTCCTTGTCCAACCTGGCCTCCCTCCATGTCTTAGGCATGTCCTCTTGGTCTGCGCACGCCGACCTCGTCCTGGAACCGGATGAAGCCATGCCTACAAAAAGAACAATTGTTAGCACAAGACACAAAGACAATACATGTGTAAATACAGTAAATCAATAAATGCTAGGAATTGTATGAACAAATAATATACCATTATTATTAGATCAACCATCTGGATTAAGCAAATAACCGAAGGCCGATCCATTATCAACCATTCCTCTACGACCACCACGATAACCCACAAGTATAGGGGATCGCAACAGCTTTCGAGGGTAGAGTATTCAACCCAAATTTATTGATTCGACACAAGGGGAGCCAAAGAATATTCTTAAGTATTAGCAGTTGAGTTGTCAATTCAACCACACCTGGATAACTTAGTATCTGCAGCAAAGTGTTTAGTAGCAAAAGTGGTATGATAATAATAGTAATGGTAGCAAAAGTAAAGATAAATATTTTTGGGTTTTTGTAGTAGTTGTAACAGTAGCAACGGAAAAGTAAATAAGCGAAGAACAATATGTGAAAAGCTCGCAGGCAATGGATCAGTGATGGATAATTATGCCGGATGCGATTCCTCATGCAATAGCTATAACATAGGGTGATATAGAACTAGCTCCAATTCATCAATGTAATGTAGGCATGTATTCCACAAATAGTCATACGTGCTTATGGAAAAGAACTTGTATGACATCTTTTGTCCTACCCCCCCATTGAAGCAGGGTCCTAGCGGAAACTAAGGGATATTAAGGCCTCCTTTTAATAGAGAACCGTACCAAAGCATTAACACACAGTGAATACATGAACTCCTCAAACTACGGTCATCACCGAGAAGTATCCTGATTATTGTCACTTCGGGGTTGTCGGATCATAACACATAATAGGTGACTATAGACTTGCAAGATAGGATCAAGAACACACATATATTCATGAAAACATAATAGGTTCAGATCTGAAATCATGGCACTCGGGCCCTAGTGACAAGCATTAAGCATAACAAAGTCATAGCAACATCAATCTCAGAACATAGTGGATACTAGGGATCAAACCCTAACAAAACTAACTTGATTACATGGTAAATCTCATCCAACCCATCACCGTCCAGCAAGCCTACGATGGAATTACTCACGCACGGCGGTGAGCATCATGAAATTGGTGATGGAGGATGGTTGATGATGACGACGGCGACGAATCCCCCTCTCCGGAGCCCCGAACGGACTCCAGATCAGCCCTCCCGAGAGAGATTAGGGCTTGGCGGCGGCTCCGTGTCGTAAAACGCGAAGAAACTTTCTCTCCGAATTTTTTCTCCCCGAGACTGAATATATGGAGTTGGAGTTAAGGTCGGAGGAGGTCCAGGGGGCCCACGGATAGGGGGGCGCGCCCTAGGGGGGCGCCCCCCTGTCTTGTGGACAGGCTGTGGGCCCCCTGGTGTATTTCTTTCGCCCAATAATTCTTATAAATTCCAAAAAGTGCCTCTGTGGATTTCCAGGACATTTTGAGAACTTTTCTTTTCTACACATAAAACAACATCATGGCAGTTCTGCTGAAAACAGCGTCAGTCCGGGTTAGTTTCATTCAAATCATGCAAGTTAGAGTCCAAAACAAGGGCAAAAGTGTTTGGAAAAGTAGATACGTTGGAGACGTATCAACTCCCCCAAGCTTAAACCTTTGCTTGTCCTCAAGCAATTCAGTTGATAAACTGAAAGTGATAAAGAAAAAGTTTTACAAACTCTGTTTGCTCTTGTTGTTGTAAACATGAAAAGCCAGCATTCAAGTTTCAGCAAATATTATGAACTAACCATAATCACAATAACACATAGGTCTCACAATTACTCATATCAATAACACAATCAGCTAGCGAGCCATAATAATAAAACTCGGATGATAACACTTTCTCAAAACAATCATAACATGATATAACAAAATGGTATCTCGCTAGCCCTTTCTGAGACCGCAAAACATAAATGCAGAGCACCTTTAAAGATCAAGGACTGGCTAAACATTGTAATTCATGGTAAAAGAGATCCAGTCAAGTCATACCCAATATAAACCAATAATAATGAATGCAAATGACAGTGTGCTCTCCAGCGGGTGCTTTTTAATAAGAAGGGATGATGACTCAACAAAAAAGTAAATAGATAGGCCCTTCGCAGAGGGAAGCAGGGATTTGTAGAGGTGCCAGAGCTCGATTTTAAAATAGAGATTGAATAACATTTTGAGCGGCATACTTTCGCTGTCAACGCAACAACTATGAGATGGTTGTATCTTCCATACTACATGCATTATAGGCAGTTACCAAACAGAATGGTAAAGGTTTATACTCCCCCAACCACCAACAAGCATCAATCCATGGCTTGCTCGAAACAACGACTGCCTCCAACATACAACAGCCCTGGGGGATTTTTGTTCAATTATTTTGATTTGCTTTGATCTTTTTGGATCATGGGACTGGGCATCCCGGTTACCGGCCCTTTCTCGTGAATGAGGAGCGGAGTCCACTCCTCTTGAGAATAACCCACCTAGCATGGAAGATATAGGCAGCCCTAGTTGAAACATGAGCTGCTCGAGCATACAAAACAGAATTTCATTTCAAGGTTTGGAGTTTGGCACATACAAATTTACTTGGAACGGCAGGTAGATACCGCATATAGGAAGGTATAGTGGACTCATATGGAACAACTTTGGGGTTTAAGGAGTTTGGATGCACAAGCAGTATTCCCGCTTAGTACAAGTGAAGGCTAGCAAAAGACTGGGAAGCGACCAACTGAGAGAGCGACAACAGTCGTAAACATGCATTAAAATTAATTCACACCGAGTACAAACATGAGTAGGATATAATCCACCATGAACATAAATATCGTGAAGGCAATTGATTTGTTTCAACTACATGCGTGAACATGTGCCAAGTCGAGTCACTCAATTCATTCAAAGGAGGATACCATCCCATCATACCACATCATAATCATTCTAATAGCATGTTGGCACGCAAGGTAAACCATTATAACTCATAGCTAATCAAGCATGGCACAAGTAACTATAATCTCTAAATGTCATTGCAAATATGTTTACTTCATAATAGCTGACTCAGGAACGATGAACTCATCATATTTACAAAAACAAGAGAGGTCGAGTTCATACCAGCTTTTCTCATCCCAATAAGTCCATCATATATCGTCATTATTGCCTTTCACTCGCACGACCGAACGATGTGTATAATAATAAGAGTGCACGTGCATTGGACTAAGCTGGAATCTGCAAGCATTCAACTCAAGAGAGAAGACAAGTAATATGGGCTCTAAATTAAATAAACAATCATGAATATAAGAGCCACTAATCATTTTCAATATGTTCTTCTCGACCCCCAAAGGAAAGAAAAGAAAATAAAACTATTTACACGGGAAAGCTCCCAACAAGTAAGAAGAAGAACTAGAAATCTTTTTGGGTTTTCATTTTAATTCTACTACAAGCATGGAAATTAAACTAACTAATTTTTTTGGTTTTTCTTAAGGTTTATCAAACACACAAGAAGAAAACTAGAAAAAGAAAATTAAACTAGCATGGATAATACAATGAAAGAGTATGAGCACCGACGACTAGTGTGTGAATATGAATGTGAAGTCGGTGAGAAATACGTACTCCCCCAAGCTTAGGCTTTTGGCCTAAGTTGGTCTAGTACCAAGGACCGCCTGGCTGATATCCATAAGCGAAACTGGGGTTGTACAGAGATGCAGAGGCAACAGCCTCCTGAGAAGCAGCGTGTTGGCGAGCTGCCTCCATTCCCCTCTCATATTCAGTTGCTTCTTCCCTGGTGACAACATATCTTCCTTTTGCCTGATAATCAAAAAGGTAGGGAGCAGGAAGAGTAATAGGGACGACGTTGCGTCTGTCATAGATTAGTCGATAATGGAGGAATTGTTCATTCCTCTCAAGAAAATGATGATTGAACATAGCTTCTTTATCCAAATAAACAGTAGGTAAAATCATATCCCCCTCTCGTGGGGCTATATTAAGATAATTAGCCACACGGGTTGCATAAATTCCTCCAAATAAATCTCCCTTTCTACTATTATTCTGCAACCTACGTGCAACTATTGCCCCCAAGTTATAACCTTTATAACCTGACACATGACTCTTGAAGACACAAAGATCAGGAGAACACATGTGACATACTTCGTCCTTACCGTTAATGCATCTACCAATAAAGAGAGCAAAGTAATGTATAGCAGGAAAATGAATGCTCCCTATGGTAGCTTGTGCTATGTCCCTAGATTCTCCCACAGTAATACTAGCAAAAAAATCTCTAAATTCAGATTTGGGAGGATCATTAATATTACCCCACTGCGGGAGTTTGCAAGCAGTTGTGAAATCCTCTAAATCCATGGTATAAGATGTATCATAAATATCAAACATGACACTAGGAGAATACGCGCACAGTTATATTTAAACCTCCGCACAAAAGAATCAGTCAACTGATAGTACTGCGGACACTTATCTTGTAAGAAGTCCTCCAGCTCGGCATTACGCACATATGCGTCAAATTCCTCCTTGAAGCCTGCTTCGACCATAAAATCATCGGATGGCCACTCACAAGCCCGTACATTTGCGTCCCTCGGCAATTCAACATCTTGCTCACGTATAGCAATCCTTGGCCCTTTCTTTACCAAGGAGCCTCCTTGGTACATTCTTCTAAGCATATTTCTTTTTCTGGAAATTTCTGAAATTTTAGTAACTTCAAAATAGAAGTGACTAAAACTAAACAAGATTGATAGCAACTACTCCTACAAGTGCCTAGAGCCTATATCATGCATTGGAATTGCTTGGGACCTCAAAAATTTAACATGCAAGCTCAAGAACATGGTCACCTATGCAGCAAAAATTTGCAATGAATAAAGCACTAGAACAAAAACTAATTGGACCAATGGAGGAGTTACATACCAAGCAACAATCTCCCAAAGCAGTTTTGTGAATGGAGCTTTGAGCTAAGAGATCGAAAATCGCAGCAAAACGAGCCAGAACTCGTGCTTGAGCTGGATGGGGATTTTTTGGGTAGAAGATGAAGTGTGTGGGTGCTGGCATAAGTAGAGGGGGGCACCAGGGGCCCACGAGACAGGGGGCGCGCCCTACAGGGGGGCGCCCTCCTCTCTCGTGGCCTGGTGCTTTGCCCTCCTGCAGTGTTTTCAGTGCCTAAAATCCTCAAATATTCCAGAAAAAATCATACTAAGTTTGCAGGGCATTTGGAGCAGTTTTATTTTCGGACTATTTTTTAATGCACGGATAATTCAGAAAACAGACGGATAATACTATTTTTGCTTTATTTATTCTAAATAACAGAAAGTAAAAAGAGGGTACAGAAGGTTGTGCCTTCTAGTTTCATCCATCTCGTGATCATCAAAATGTACCCACTAACAAGGTTGATAAAGTCTTGTTAACAAACTCATTCCGAATACCACGGAACAGGAGAAATTTCGAATAACACTAAGTTACCTCAACGGGGATATGAAAATCCCCAACAATAAGAATATCATACTTTTTCTTGACAGTAGGGAGAGGAAATTCAAAGCCTCCAAAAATGATAGTTGGAACTTTTTCAATAGAATTGATGCTATGAACTTGAGATTGTTTCCTCGAAAAATGTACCGTATGCTTATTACCATTAACATGAAAAGTGACATTGCCTTTGTTGCAATCAATAACAGCCCCTGCAGTATTAAGAAAAGGTCTACCAAGGATAATAGACATACTATCGTCCTCAGGAATATCAAGAATAACAAAGTCCGTTAAGATAGTGACATTTGCAACCACAACAGGCACATCCTCACAAATACCGACAGGTATAGCAGTTGATTTATCAGCCATTTACAAAGATATTTCAGTAGGTGTCAACTTATTCAATTCAAGTCTATGATATAAAGAGAGAGGCATAACACTAACACCGGCTCCAAGATCACATAAAGTAGTTCTAACATAATTTCTTTTAATAAAGCATGGTATAGTTGGTACACCCGGATCTCCTAGTTTCTTTGGTATTCCACCTTTAAAAGTGTAATTAGCAAGCATGGTGGAAATTTCAGCTTCCGATATCTTTCTTTTATTTGTGATGATATCCTTTATGTACTTAGCATAAGGATTTACTTTAAGCATATCAGTTAAGCGCATACGTAAGAAAATAGGTCTAATCATTTTAGCAAAGCGCTCAAAATCCTCATCATCCTTTGACTTGGATGGTTTAGGAGAAAAGGGCATGGGTTTCTGAACCCATGGTTCTCTTTCTTTACCGTGCTTCCTAGCAACAAAATCTCTCTTATCATAACGTTGATTCTTTGATTGTGGGTTATCAAGATCAACAGCAGGTTCAATCTCTACATCATTGTCTTTGCTAGGTTGAGCATCAACATGAACATTATCATTAACATTATCACTAGGTTCATGTTCATCACCTGATTGAGTTTCAGCATCAGAGATAGAAATATCATTGGGATTCTCAGGTGTGTCTACGACAGGTTCACTAGAAGCATGCAAAGTTCTATCGTTTTCTTCTTCTTCTTTTTAGAAGAACTAGGTGCCTCTAAATTATTTCCTTGAGAATCTTGCTCGATTCTCTTAGGGTGGCCTTCAGGATACAAAGGTTCCTGAGTCATTCTACCAGTTCTAGTAGCCACTCTAACAGCAAAGTCATTTTTATTAGTCAATTCATCAAGCAAATCATTTTGAGCTTTAAGTACTTGCTCAGCTTGAGTAGCAACCATAGAAGCATATTTGCTAACACGGTGAAGTTCATCTTTAACTCTAGCCAGATTATCACCTACGCGTCCTATCTCGAAAGCATTATTCTTTAACTCTCTACCAACATAAGCATTAAAACTTTCTTGCCTAGCCATAAAGTCATCAAATTCATCTAAGCATGGGCTATGAAATTTAGTAGAGGGTATTTCAACTTTATCATATCTATAGAGAGAATTTACCTTTACTACCTGTGTCGGGTTATCAAGACAATGTAGTTCTTCAGGCGGTATATTAAGACCATGTGTTTCTTCAATAGGAGGTAAATTCTTAACATCTTCTGCTTTAATACCTTTTTCTTTCATTGATTTCTTTGCCTCTTGCATATCTTCGGGACTGAGAAATAAAACACCTCTCTTCTTCGGAGTGGGTTTAGGAATAGGCTCAGGAGTTGGCTCAATCGGTTCAGGAATTACTTCAGGAACTGGCTCGGGAAGAGTCCAATTATTTTCATTAGTCAACATATTATTCAATAGTATTTCCGCTTCGTCGACTGTTCTTTCCCTGAAAACACAACCAGCACAACTATCCAAGTAGTCCTTGGAAGCATCGGTTAGTCCATTATAAAAGATATCAAGTATTTCATTTTTCTTAAGAGGATGATCAGGCAAAGCATTAAGTAACCGGAGAAGCCTCCCCCAAGCTTGTGGGAGACTCTCTTCTTTGGTTTGCACAAAATTATATTTCCCGCAAGGCAGCTTGCTTCTTATGAGCAGGGAAATATTTAGCAGAGAAGTAATAAATCATATCCTGGGGAGTACGCACACAACCAGGAGCAAGAGAATTATACCAAGTCTTAGCATCACCCTTTAATGAGAACAGAAATATCTTAAGGATATATAAATAGCGAGACTTCTCATCATTAGTAAACAAGGTGGCTATATCATTCAACTTGGTAAGATGTGCCACAACAGTTTCATATTCAAGGCCATAAAAAGGATCATATTCAACTAAAGTAATAATATCAGGATCAACAGAGAATTCATAATCCTTATCAGTAACACAGATAGGTGAAGTAGCAAACGCAGGATCAGATTTCATTCTAGCATTAAGAGACTGTTGCTTCCATTTAGCTAATAATTTCTTAAGGTCATTTCTATCATTGCAAGCAAGGATTTCCATAGCAGCTTTTTCATTCATAACATAACCCTTAGGAACAACAGGTAATACATAATCATTGGGGGAACCTTCATCATCACTATCATCAATAATAGGTTCTTCAATATTTTCATTCCCCCTAACTCTAGCAAGTTGTTCATCTAGAAATTCACCTAATGGCAAAGTAGTATCACGCACAGAAGTACTGTCATCATGCATAGCAGAAGTGGCATCATCAATAACATGCGACATATCAGAATTCATAGCAGTAGCAGGTTTAGGTGTCGCAAGCTTACTAATAACGGAAGGAGAATCTAGTGCAGAGCTAGATGGCAGTTCCTTACCTCCCCTCGTAGTTGAGGGCAAAATCTTGGTCTTAGCGTCTTTCAAGTTCTTCATAGTGATCAACAGATATAAATCCCAAGTGACTCAGAAAATAGAGCTATGCTCCCCGGCAACGGCGCCAGAAATTAGTCTTGATAACCCACAAACATAGGGGATCACAACATCTTTCGAGGGTAGAGTATTCAACCCAAATTTATTGATTCGACACAAGGGGAGCCAAAGAATATTCTTGAGTATGAGCAGTTGAGTTGTCAATTCAACCACACCTGGATAACTTAGTATCTGCAGCAAAGTGTTTAGTAGCAAAAGTGGTATGATAATAATAGTAGCGGTAGCAAAAGTAAAGATAAATATTTTTGGGTTTTTGTAGTAGTTGTAACAGTAGCAACGGAAAAGTAAATAAGCGAAGAACAATATGTGAAAAGCTCGTAGGCAATGGATCAGTGATGGATAATTATGCCGGATGTGATTCCTCATGCAATAGCTATAACATAGGGTGATATAGAACTAGCTCCAATTCATCAATGTAATGTAGGCATGTATTTCGTAAATAGTCATACGTGCTTATGGAAAAGAACTTGTATGACATCTTTTGTCCTACCCTCCCATTGAAGCGGGGTCCTAGCGGAAACTAAGGGATATTAAGGCCTCCTTTTAATAGAGAACCGGACCAAAGAATTAACACACAGTGAATAGATGAACTCCTCAAACTACGGTCATCACCGAGAAGTATCCCGATTATTGTCACTTCGGGGTTGTCGGATCATAACACATAATAGGTGACTATAGACTTGCAAGATAGGATCAAGAACACACATATATTCATGAAAACATAATAGGTTCAGATCTGAAATCATGGCACTCGGGCCCTAGTGACAAGCATTAAGCATAGCAAAGTCATAGCAACGTCAATCTCAGAACATAGTGGATACTAGGGATCAAACCCTAACAAAACTAACTTGATTACATGGTAAATCTCATCCAACCCATCACCGTCCAGCAAGCCTACGATGGAATTACTCACGCACGGCGGTGAGCATCATGAAATTGGTGATGGAGGATGGTTGATGATGACGACGGCGACGAATCCCCCTCTCCGGAGCCCCGAACGGACTCCAGATCAGCCCTCCCGAGAGACATTAGGGCTTGGCGGCGGCTCCGTGTCGTAAAACGCGAAGAAACTTTCTCTCCGAATTTTTTCTCCCCGAGACTGAATATATGGAGTTGGAGTTGAGGTCGGAGGAGGTCCAGGGGGCCCACGAGATAGGGGGGCGCGCCCTAGGGGGGGCGCCCCCTGTCTTGTGGACAGGCTGTGGGCCCCCTAGTGTATTTCTTTCGCCCAATAATTCTTATAAATTCCAAAAAGTGCCTCTATGGATTTCCAGGACATTCCGAGAACTTTTCTTTTCTACACATAAAACAACATCATGGCAGTTCTGCTGAAAGCAGCGTCAGTCCGGGTTAGTTTCATTCAAATCATGCAAGTTAGAGTCCAAAACAAGGGCAAAAGTGTTTGGAAAAGTAGATACGTTGGAGACGTATCAACTCCCCCAAGCTTAAACCTTTGCTTGTCCTCAAGCAATTCAGTTGATAAACTGAAAGTGATAAAGAAAAAGTTTTACAAACTCTGTTTGCTCTTGTTGTTGTAAACATGAAAAGCCAGCATTCAAGTTTCAGCAAATATTATGAACTAACCATAATCACAATAACACATAGGTCTCACAATTACTCATATCAATAACACAATCAGCTAGCGAGCCATAATAATAAAACTCGGATGATAACACTTTCTCAAAACAATCATAACATGATATAACAAAATGGTATCTCGCTAGCCCTTTCTGAGACCGCAAAACATAAATGCAGAGCACCTTTAAAGATCAAGGACTGGCTAAACATTGTAATTCATGGTAAAAGAGATCCAGTCAAGTCATACCCAATATAAACCAATAATAATGAATGCAAATGACAGTGTGCTCTCCAGCGGGTGCTTTTTAATAAGAAGGGATGATGACTCAACAAAAAAGTAAATAGATAGGCCCTTCGCAGAGGGAAGCAGGGATTTGTAGAGGTGCCAGAGCTCGATTTTAAAATAGAGATTGAATAACATTTTGAGCGGCATACTTTCGCTGTCAACGCAACAACTATGAGATGG
>NW_025228713.1:0-719 GCF_018294505.1 Triticum aestivum
GGAAATGCACCTTGGGGTTCAACAACTATGGAAATCGCTTCGGGACCCCAAAACGGTGAGTAATAGTCAATGAAACGGGCCAGAATCGGCCAAAACCGCGAGTGCTAAAGACCGACACGTAAACACACCATGGGGTTCGTCAATCGTTGAAATCACTCTGGGACCCAAAAACAGTGACTTATACTCCAAGAAGCGGGCCAGAATCGGCCAAAACTGTGAGTGTTGATGACCGACACGTAAACGTCAACAACTATGGAAATCACTCCGGGACCCCAAAAAGGTTTGTAATAGCCCATGAAACGGGCCAGAATCAGCCAAAACCGTGATTGTTGATGACCGTCACGTAAACGCACCACAGGGTTCGCCAATCGTTGAAATCACTCCAGGAGCCCAAAACAGTGAGTAGTAGTCCAAGAAGCGGGCCAGAATCGGCCAAAACTGTGATTGTGGATGACCGACAAGTAAACGCATCTTGGGGTTCAACAACTATGGAAATCGCTTCGGGACCCCAAAACAATGAGTAATAGTCCATGAAACGGGCCAGAATCGTCCAAAACCGCGAGTGTTGATGACCGACACGTAAACGCACCACGGGGTTCATCAATCGTTGAAATCACTCGGGGCCCCAAAACAATGAGTAATAGTCCAAGAAGCGGCCAGAATCGGCCAAAACTGTGAGTCTTGATGAGCGACACGGAAATGCACATTGGGGTTCAACA
>NW_025228713.1:729-1551 GCF_018294505.1 Triticum aestivum
CCCCAAAACAATGAGTAATAGTCCAAGAAGCGGCCAGAATCGGCCAAAACTGTGAGTCTTGATGACCGACACGGAAACGCACATTGGGGTTCAACAACTATGGAAATCGCTTTGGGACCCCAAAACGGTGAGTAATAGTCCATGAAACGGGCCAGAATCGGCCAAAACCGCAAGTGCTGATACTGACACGTAAACACACTACGGGGTTCGTCAATCGTTGAAATCACTCCGGGACCCCAAAACAGTGAGTAATAGTCCAAGAAGTGGGCCAGAATCGGCCAAAACTGTGAGTGTTGATGACCGACACGGAAACGCACCTTGGGGTTCAACAACTATGGAAATCGCTTCGGAACCCCAAAACGGTGAGTAATAGTCAATGAAACGGGCCAGAATCGGCCAAAACCGCGAGTGTTGATGACTGGCACGTAAACACACTACGGGGTTCGTCAATCGTTGAAATCACTCTGGGACCCAAAAACAGTGACTTATACTCCAAGAAGCGGGCCAGAATCGGCCAAAACTGTGAGTGTTGATGACCGACACGTAAACGTCAACAACTATGGAAATCACTCCGGGACCCCAAAAAGGTTTGTAATAGCCCATGAAACGGGCTAGAATCAGCCAAAACCGTGAGTGCTGATGACCGACACGTAAACGCACCACGGGGTTCATCAATCGTTGAAATCACTCCGGGACCCCAAAACAATGAGTAATAGTCCAAGAAGCGGCCAGAATCGGCCAAAACTGTGAGTCTTGATGACCGACACGGAAACGCACATTGGGGTTCAACAACTATGGAAATCGCTTTGGGACCCCAAAACG
>NW_025228713.1:9859-13641 GCF_018294505.1 Triticum aestivum
CTCTGAGACCCCAAAATAGAGTAGTAGTCCAAGAAACGGGCCAGAATCGGCCCAAACTGTGATTGTTGATGACCGACACGTAAGCGCACCTTGGAGTTCGACAACCATGGAAATCGCTTTGGGACCCCAAAACGGTGAGTAATAGTCCATGAAACGGGCCAAAATCGGCCAAAACTGCGAGTGTTGATGACCAACACGTAAGGACACCTTGGGGTTTGACAACTATGGAAATCGCTTCGGGACCCCAAAACGGTGAGTAATAGTCCACGAAACCCGTCAGAATTGGCCAAAACTCTCAGTGTTGACGACGGACACATAAACGAACCCCGGGGTTCATCGATCGTGGAAATTGCTCTAGGTCCCCAAAAGGCTGAGTGATAGTGCACAAAACGGACTAGAATCGGCCGAATATGTGAGTGTTGATCACCGACACGTAAACGCGCCCTGGGGTTCGTCAATCATGGAAATGACTCCGAGACCCCAAAATAAAGTAATAGTCTAAGAAACGGGCCAGAATCGGCCCAAACTGTGATTGTTGATGGCCGACACGTAAGCGCACCTTGGAGTTCGACAACCATGGAAATCGCTTCGGGACCCCAAAACGGTGAGTAATAGTCCATGAAACGGGCCAGAATCAGCCAAAACTGTGAGTGTTGATGACCAACACGTAAGCACACCTTGGAGTTCAACAACTATGGAAATCACTTCGGGACCCCAAAACGGTGAGTAATAGTCCACGAAACCCGTCAGAATTGGCCAAAACTCTCAGTGTTGACGACGGACACCTAAACGAACCCCGGGGTTCATCGATCGTGGAAATTGCTCTAGGTCCCCAAAACGCTGAGTGATAGTGCACAAAACGGACTAGAATCGGCCGAATATGTGAGTGTTGATCACCGACACGTAAACGCACCAAGGGTTCGTCAATGATCGAAATGACTCCAAGACCCCAAAATAGAGTAATAGTCCAAGAAACGGGCCAGAATCGGCCCAAACTGTGATTGTTGATGACCGACACGTAAGCGCACCTTGGAATTCGACAACCATGGAAATCGCTTTGGGACCCCAAAACGGTGAGTAATAGTCCATGAAACGGGCCAGAATCAACCAAAACTGTGAGTGTTGATGACCAACACGTAAGGACACCTTGGGGTTCAACAACTATGGAAATCGCTTCGGGACCCCAAAACGGTGAGTAATAGTCCACGAAACCCGTCAGAATTGGCCAAAACTCTCAGTGTTGACGACAGACACATAAACGAACCCCGGGGTTCATCGATCGTGGAAATTGCTCTAGGTCCCCAAAACGCTGAGTGATAGTGCACAAAATGGACTAGAATCGGCCGAATATGTGAGTGTTGATCACCTACACGTAAACGCACCAAGGGTTCGTCAATCATCGAAATGACTCCAAGACCCCAAAATAGAGTAATAGTTCAAGAAACGGGCCAGAACCGGCCCAAACTGTGATTGTTGATGACCGACACGTAAGCGCACCTTGGAATTCGACAACCATGGAAATCGCTTTGGGACCCGAAAACGGTGAGTAATAGTCCTTGAAACGGGCCAGAATCGGCAAAAACTGTGAGTGTTGATGACCAACACGTAAGCACACCTTGGAGTTCAACAACTATGGAAATCACTTCGGGACCCCAAAACCGTGAGTAATAGTCCACGAAACATGTCAGAATTGGCCAAAACTGTGAGTGTTGACGACAGACACATAAACGAACCCTGGGGTTCATCAATCGTGGAAATTGCTCTAGGTCTCCAAAACATTGAGTAATAGTGCACGAAACGGACACGATTCGGCCAAATATGTGAGTGTTGATGATCGACACGTAAACGCACCCTGGGGTTCGTCAATCATGGAAATGACTCTGAGACCCCAAAATAGAGTAGTAGTCCAAGAAACGGGCCAGAATCGGCCCAAACTGTGATTGTTGATGACCGACACGTAAGCGCACCTTGGAGTTCGACAACCATGGAAATCGCTTTGGGACCCCAAAACGGTGAGTAATAGTCCATGAAACGGGCCAGAATCGGCCAAAACTGCGAGTGTTGATGACCAACACGTAAGGACACCTTGGGGTTTGACAACTATGGAAATCGCTTCGGGACCCCAAAATGGTGAGTAATAGTCCACGAAACCCGTCAGAATTGGCCAAAACTCTCAGTGTTGACAACGGACACATAAACGAACCCCGGGGTTCATCGATCGTGGAAATTGCTCTAGGTCCCCAAAAGGCTAAGTGATAGTGCACAAAACGGACTAGAATCGGCCGAATATGTGAGTGTTGATCACCGACACGTAAACGCGCCCTAGGGTTCGTCAATCATGGAAATGACTCCGAGACCCCAAAATAGAGTAATAGTCCAAGAAACGGGCCAGAATCGGCCCAAACTGTGATTGTTGATGACCGACACGTAAGCGCACCTTGGAGTTCGACAACCATGGAAATCGCTTCGGGACCCCAAAATGGTGAGTAATAGTCCATGAAACGGGCCAGAATCAACCAAAACTGTGAGTGTTGATGACCAACACGTAAGCACACCTTGGAGTTCAACAACTATGGAAATCACTTTGGGACCCCAAAACCGTGAGTAATAGTCCACGAAAAATGTCAGAATTGGCCAAAACTGTGAGTGTTGACGACAGACACATAAATGCACCCTGGGGTTCATCAATCGTGGAAATTGCTCTAGGTCTCCAAAACATTGAGTAATAGTGCACGAAACGGACACGATTCGGCCAAATATGTGAGTGTTGATGATCGACACGTAAACGCACCAAGGGGTTCGTCAATCATGGAAATGACTCTGAGACCCCAAAATAGAGTAGTAGTCCAAGAAACGGGCCAGAATCGGCCCAAACTGGGATTGTTGATGACCGACACGTAAGCGTACCTTGGAGTTCGACAACCATGGAAATCGCTTTGGGACCCCAAAACGGTGAGTAATAGTCCATGAAACGGGCCAGAATCAACCAAAACTGTGAGTGTTGATGACCAACACGTAAGCACACCTTGGAGTTCAACAACTATGGAAATCACTTCGGGACCCCAAAACGGTGAGTAATAGTCCACGAAACCCGTCAGAATTGGCCAAAACTCTCAGTGTTGACGACGGACACATAAATGCACCCTGGGTTCATCAATCGTGGAAATTGCTCTAGGTCCCCAAAAGGCCGAGTGATAGTGCACAAAACGGACTAGAATCGGCCGAATATGTGAGTGTTGATCACCGACACGTAAACGCGCCCTGGGGTTCGTCAATCATGGAAATGACTCTGAGACCCCAAAATAGAGTAGTAGTCCAAGAAACGGGCCAGAATCGGCCCAAACTGGGATTGTTGATGACCGACACGTAAGCGCACCTTGGAGTTCGACAACCATGGAAATCGCTTTGGGACCCCAAAACGGTGAGTAATAGTCCATGAAACGGGCCAGAATCGGCCAAAACTGCGAGTGTTGATGACCAACACGTAAGGACACCTTGGGATTCAACAACTATGGAAATCGCTTCGGGACCCCAAAACGGTGAGTAATAGTCCACGAAACCCGTCAGAATTGGCCAAAACTCTCAGTGTTGACGACGGACACATAAACGAACCCCGGGGTTCATCGATCGTGGAAATTGCTCTAGGTCCCCAAAACGCTGAGTGATAGTGCACAAAACGGACTAGAATCGGCCGAATATGTGAGTGTTGATCACCGACACGTAAACGCACCAAGGGTTCGTCAATCATCGAAATGACTCCAAGACCCCAAAATAGAGTAATA
>NW_025228713.1:19246-23101 GCF_018294505.1 Triticum aestivum
CTCTCAGTGTTGACGACGGACACATAAATGCACCCTGGGTTCATCAATCGTGGAAATTGCTCTAGGTCCCCAAAAGGCTGAGTGATAGTGCACAAAACGGACTAGAATCGGCCGAATATGTGAGTGTTGATGACCAACACGTAAGCACACCTTGGAGTTCAACAACTATGGAAATCACTTCGGGACCCCAAAACCGTGAGTAATAGTCCACGAAACATGTCAGAATTGGCCCAAACTATGAGTGTTGACGACAGACACATAAACGAACCCTGGGGTTCATCAATCGTGGAAATTGCTCTAGGTCTCCAAAACATTGAGTAATAGTGCACGAAACGGACACGATTCGGCCAAATATGTGAGTGTTGATGATCGACACGTAAACGCACCCTGGGGTTCGTCAATCATGGAAATGACTCTGAGACCCCAAAATAGAGTAGTAGTCCAAGAAACGGGCCAGAATCGGCCCAAACTGTGATTGTTGATGACCGACACGTAAGCGCACCTTGGAGTTCGACAACCATGGAAATCGCTTTGGGACCCCAAAACGGTGAGTAATAGTCCATGAAACGGGCCAGAATCGGCCAAAACTGCGAGTGTTGATGACCAACACGTAAGCACACCTTGGAGTTCAACAACAATGGAAATCACTTCGGGACCCCAAAACCGTGAGTAATAGTCCACGAAACATGTCAGAATTGGGCAAAACTGTGAGTGTTGATGACAGACACATAAATGCACCCCGGGGTTCATCAATCATGGAAATCCCTCTGGGTCTCCAAAACATTGAGTAATAGTGCACGAAACGGACACGATTCAGCAAAATATGTGAGTGTTGATGACCGACACATAAACGCACCCTGGGGTTCGTCAATCATGGAAATGACTCTGAGACCCCAAAATAGAGTAGTAGTCCAAGAAACGGGCCAGAATCGGCCCAAACTGGGATTGTTGATGACCGACACGTAAGCGCACCTTGGAGTTCGACAACCATGGAAATCGCTTTGGGACCCCAAAACGGTGAGTAATAGTCCATGAAACGGGCCAGAATCAACCAAAACTGTGAGTGTTGATGACCAACACGTAAGCACACCTTGGAGTTCAACAACTATGGAAATCACTTCGGGACCCCAAAACGGTGAGTAATAGTCCACGAAACCCGTCAGAATTGGCCAAAACTCTCAGTGTTGACGACGGACACATAAATGCACCCTGGGTTCATCAATCGTGGAAATTGCTCTAGGTCCCCAAAAGGCTGAGTGATAGTGCACAAAACGGACTAGAATCGGCCGAATATGTGAGCGTTGATCACCGACACGTAAACGCGCCCTGGGGTTCGTCAATCATGGAAATGACTCTGAGACCCCAAAATAGAGTAGTAGTCCAAGAAACGGGCCAGAATCCGCCCAAACTGGGATTGTTGATGACCGACACGTAAGCGCACCTTGGAGTTCGACAACCATGGAAATCGCTTTGGGACCCCAAAACGGTGAGTAATAGTCCATGAAACGGGCCAGAATCAACCAAAACTGTGAGTGTTGATGACCAACACGTAAGCACACCTTGGAGTTCAACAACTATGGAAATCACTTCGGGACCTCAAAACGGTGAGTAATAGTCCACGAAACCCGTCAGAATTGGCCAAAACTCTCAGTGTTGACGACGGACACATAAATGCACCCTGGGTTCATCAATCGTGGAAATTGCTCTAGGTCCCCAAAAGGCTGAGTGATAGTGCACAAAACGGACTAGAATCGGCCGAATATGTGAGTGTTGATGACCAACACGTAAGCACACCTTGGAGTTCAACAACTATGGAAATCACTTCGGGACCCCAAAACCGTGAGTAATAGTCCACGAAACATGTCAGAATTGGCCCAAACTATGAGTGTTGACGACAGACACATAAACGAACCCTGGGGTTCATCAATCGTGGAAATTGCTCTAGGTCTCCAAAACATTGAGTAATAGTGCACGAAACGGACACGATTCGGCCAAATATGTGAGTGTTGATGATCGACACGTAAACGCACCCTGGGGTTCGTCAATCATGGAAATGACTCTGAGACCCCAAAATAGAGTAGTAGTCCAAGAAACGGGCCAGAATCGGCCCAAACTGTGATTGTTGATGACCGACACGTAAGCGCACCTTGGAGTTCGACAACCATGGAAATCGCTTTGGGACCCCAAAACGGTGAGTAATAGTCCATGAAACGGGCCAGAATCGGCCAAAACTGCGAGTGTTGATGACCAACACGTAAGGACACCTTGGGGTTTGACAACTATGGAAATCGCTTCGGGACCCCAAAACGGTGAGTAATAGTCCACGAAACCCGTCAGAATTGGCCAAAACTCTCAGTGTTGACGACGGACACATAAACGAACCCCGGGGTTCATCGATCGTGGAAATTGCTCTAGGTACCCAAAAGGCTGAGTGATAGTGCACAAAACGGACTAGAATCGGCCGAATATGTGAGTGTTGATCACCGACACGTAAACGCGCCCTGGGGTTCGTCAATCATGGAAATGACTCCGAGACCCCAAAATAGAGTAATAGTCCAAGAAACGGGCCAGAATCGGCCCAAACTGTGATTGTTGATGACCGACACGTAAGCGCACCTTGGAGTTCGACAACCATGGAAATCGCTTCGGGACCCCAAAACGGTGAGTAATAGTCCATGAAACGGGCCAGAATCAACCAAAACTGTGAGTGTTGATGACCAACACGTAAGCACACCTTGGAGTTCAACAACTATGGAAATCACTTTGGGACCCCAAAACCGTGAGTAATAGTCCACGAAACATGTCAGAATTGGCCAAAACTGTGAGTGTTGACGACAGACACATAAATGCACCCTGGGGTTCATCAATCGTGGAAATTGCTCTAGGTCTCCAAAACATTGAGTAATAGTGCACGAAACGGACACGATTCGGCCAAATATGTGAGTGTTGATGATCGACACGTAAACGCACCCTGGGGTTCGTCAATCATGGAAATGACTCCGAGACCCCAAAATAGAGTAGTAGTCCAAGAAACGGGCCAGAATCGGCCCAAACTGGGATTGTTGATGACCGACACGTAAGCGCACCTTGGAGTTCGACAACCATGGAAATCGCTTTGGGACCCCAAAACGGTGAGTAATAGTCCATGAAACGGGCCAGAATCAACCAAAACTGTGAGTGTTGATGACCAACACGTAAGCACACCTTGGAGTTCAACAACTATGGAAATCACTTCGGGACCCCAAAACGGTGAGTAATAGTCCACGAAACCCGTCAGAGTTGGCCAAAACTCTCAGTGTTGACGACGGACACATAAATGCACCCTGGGTTCATCAATCGTGGAAATTGCTCTAGGTCCCCAAAAGGCTGAGTGATAGTGCACAAAACGGACTAGAATCGGCCGAATATGTGAGCGTTGATCACCGACACGTAAACGCGCCCTGGGGTTCGTCAATCATGGAAATGACTCTGAGACCCCAAAATAGAGTAGTAGTCCAAGAAACGGGCCAGAATCGGCCCAAACTGGGATTGTTGATGACCGACACGTAAGCGCACCTTGGAGTTCGACAACCATGGAAATCGCTTTGGGACCCCAAAACGGTGAGTAATAGTCCATGAAACGGGCCAGAATCAACCAAAACTGTGAGTGTTGATGACAAACACGTAAGCACACCTTGGGGTTCAACAACTATGGAAATCGCTTCGGGACCCCAAAACGGTGAGTAATAGTCCACGAAACCCGTCAGAATTGGCCAAAACTCTCAGTGTTGACGACGGACACATAAACGCACCAAGGGTTCGTCGATCATCGAAATGACTCTAGGACCCGAAAATAGAGTAATAGTCCAAGAAACG
>NW_025228713.1:23111-24100 GCF_018294505.1 Triticum aestivum
ATGGAAATCGCTTCGGGACCCCAAAACGGTGAGTAATAGTCCACGAAACCCGTCAGAATTGGCCAAAACTCTCAGTGTTGACGACGGACACATAAACGAACCCCGGGGTTCATCGATCGTGGAAATTGCTCTAGGTCCCCAAAACGCTGAGTGATAGTGCACAAAACGGACTAGAATCGGCCGAATATGTGAGTGTTGATCACCGACACGTAAACGCACCAAGGGTTCGTCAATCATCGAAATGACTCCAAGACCCCAAAATAGAGTAATAGTCCAAGAAACGGGCCGGAATCGGCCCAAACTGTGATTGTTGATGACCGACATGTAAGCGCACCTTGGAATTCGACAACCATGGAAATCGCTTTGGGACCCCAAAACGGTGAGTAATAGTCCATGAAACGGGCCAGAATCGGCCAAAACTGCGAGTGTTGATGACCAACACGTAAGCACACCTTGGAGTTCAACAACTATGGAAATCACTTCGGGACCCCAAAACCGTGAGTAATAGTCCACGAAACATGTCAGAATTGGCCAAAACTGTGAGTGTTGACGACAGACACATAAATGCACCCCGGGGTTCATCAATCGTGGAAATCCCTCTGGGTCTCCAAAACATTGAGTAATAGTGCACGAAACGGACACGATTCGGCCAAATATGTGAGTGTTGATGACCGACACGTAAACACACCCTGGGGTTCGTCATTCATGGAAATGACTCTGAGACCCCAAAATAGAGTAGTAGTCCAAGAAACGGGCCAGAATCGGCCCAAACTGTGATTGTTGATGGCCGACACGTAAGCGCACCTTGGAGTTCGACAACCATGGAAATCGCTTTGGGACCCCAAAACGGTGAGTAATAGTCCATGAAACGGGCCAGAATCGGCCAAAACTACGAGTGTTGATGACCAACACGTAAGGACATCTTGGGGTTCAACAACTATGGAAATCGCTTCGGGACCCCGAAACGGTGAGTAATAGTCCACGAAACC
>NW_025228713.1:24110-26737 GCF_018294505.1 Triticum aestivum
GAGACCCCAAAATAGAGTAGTAGTCCAAGAAACGGGCCAGAATCGGCCCAAACTGGGATTGTTGATGACCGACACGTAAGCGCACCTTGGAGTTCGACAACCATGGAAATCGCTTTGGGACCCCAAAACGGTGAGTAATAGTCCATGAAACGGGCCAGAATCAACCAAAACTGTGAGTGTTGATGACCAACACGTAAGCACACCTTGGAGTTCAACAACTATGGAAATCACTTCGGGACCCCAAAACGGTGAGTAATAGTCCACGAAACCCGTCAGAATTGGCCAAAACTCTCAGTGTTGACGACGGACACATAAATGCACCCTGGGTTCATCAATCGTGGAAATTGCTCTAGGTCCCCAAAAGGCTGAGTGATAGTGCACAAAACGGACTAGAATCGGCCGAATATGTGAGCGTTGATCACCGACACGTAAACGCGCCCTGGGGTTCGTCAATCATGGAAATGACTCTGAGACCCCAAAATAGAGTAGTAATCCAAGAAACGGGCCAGAATCGGCCCAAACTGGGATTGTTGATGACCGACACGTAAGCGCACCTTGGAGTTCGACAACCATGGAAATCGCTTTGGGACCCCAAAACGGTGAGTAATAGTCCATGAAACGGGCCAGAATCTGCCAAAACTGCGAGTGTTGATGACAAACACGTAAGGACACCTTGGGGTTCAACAACTATGGAAATCGCTTCGGGACCCCAAAACGGTGAGTAATAGTCCACGAAACCCGTCAGAATTGGCCAAAACTCTCAGTGTTGACGACGGACACATAAACGAACCCCGGGGTTCATCGATCGTGGAAATTGCTCTAGGTCCCCAAAACGCTGAGTGATAGTGCACAAAACGGACTAGAATCGGCCGAATATGTGAGTTTTGATCACCGACACGTAAACGCACCAAGGGTTCGTCAATCATCGAAATGACTCCAAGACCCCAAAATAGAGTAATAGTCCAAGAAACGGGCCAGAATCGGCCCAAACTGTGATTGTTGATGACCGACACGTAAGCGCACCTTGGAATTCGACAACCATGGAAATCGCTTTGGGACCCCAAAACGGTGAGTAATAGTCCATGAAACGGGCCAGAATCGGCCAAAACTGCGAGTGTTGATGACCAACACGTAAGCACACCTTGGAGTTCAACAACTATGGAAATCGCTTCGGGACCCCAAAACCGTGAGTAATAGTCCACGAAACCCGTCAGAATTGGCCAAAACTCTCAGTGTTGACGACAGACACATAAATGCACCCTGGGGTTCATCAATCGTGGAAATTGCTCTAGGTCTCCAAAACATTGAGTGATAGTGCACAAAACGGACTAGAATCGGCCAAATATGTGAGTGTTGATGACCAACACGTAAGCACACCTTGGAGTTCAACAACTATGGAAATCACTTCGGGACCCCAAAACCGTGAGTAATAGTCCACGAAACATGTCAGAATTGGCCCAAACTGTGAGTGTTGACGACAGACACATAAACGAACCCTGGGGTTCATCAATCGTGGAAATTGCTCTAGGTCTCCAAAACATTGAGTAATAGTGCACGAAACGGACACGATTCGGCCAAATATGTGAGTGTTGATGATCGACACGTAAACGCACCCTGGGGTTCGTCAATCATGGAAATGACTCTGAGACCCCAAAATAGAGTAGTAGTCCAAGAAACGGGCCAGAATCGGCCCAAACTGTGATTGTTGATGACCGACACGTAAGCGCACCTTGGAGTTCGACAACCATGGAAATCGCTTTGGGACCCCAAAACGGTGAGTAATAGTCCATGAAACGGGCCAGAATCGGCCAAAACTGCGAGTGTTGATGACCAACGCGTAAGGACACCTTAGGGTTCAACAACTATGGAAATCGCTTCGGGACCCCAAAACGGTGAGTAATAGTCCACGAAACACGTCAGAATTGGCCAAAACTCTCAGTGTTGACGACGGACACATAAACGAACCCCGGGGTTCATCGATCTGGAAATTGCTCTAGGTCCCCAAAATGCTGAGTGATAGTGCACAAAATGGACTAGAATCGGCCAAATATGTGAGTGTTGATCACCGACACGTAAACGCACCAAGGGTTCGTCAATCATCGAAATGACTCCAAGACCCCAAAATAGAGTAATAGTCCAAGAAACGGGCCAGAATCGGCCCAAACTGTGATTGTTGATGACCGACACGTAAGCGCACCTTGGAGTTCGACAACCATGGAAATCGCTTCGGGACCCCAAAACGGTGAGTAATAGTCCATGAAACGGGCCAGAATCAACCAAAACTGTGAGTGTTGATGACCAACACGTAAGCACACCTTGGAGTTCAACAACTATGGAAATCACTTCGGGACCCCAAAACCGTGAGTAATAGTCCACGAAACATGTCAGAATTGGCCAAAACTATGAGTGTTGACGACAGACACATAAATGCACCCTGGGGTTCATCAATCGTGGAAATTGCTCTAGGTCTCCAAAACATTGAGTAATAGTGCACGAAACGGACACGATTCGGCCAAATATGTGAGTGTTGATGATCGACACGTAAACGCACCCTGGGGTTCGTCAATCATGGAAATGACTCCGAGACCCCAAAATAGAGTAGTAGTCCAAGAAACGGGCCAGAATCG
>NW_025228713.1:26747-39732 GCF_018294505.1 Triticum aestivum
AAACTGTGAGTGTTGACGACAGACACATAAACGAACCCTGGGGTTCATCAATCGTGGAAATTGCTCTAGGTCTCCAAAACATTGAGTAATAGTGCACGAAACGGACACGATTCGGCCAAATATGTGAGTGTTGATGATCGACACGTAAACGCACCCTGGGGTTCGTCAATCATGGAAATGACTCTGAGACCCCAAAATAGAGTAGTAGTCCAAGAAACGGGCCAGAATCGGCCCAAACTGTGATTGTTGATGACCGACACGTAAGCGCACCTTGGAGTTCGACAACCATGGAAATCGCTTTGGGACCCCAAAACGGTGAGTAATAGTCCATGAAACGGGCCAGAATCGGCCAAAACTGCGAGTGTTGATGACCAACGCGTAAGGACACCTTAGGGTTCAACAACTATGGAAATCGCTTCGGGACCCCAAAACGGTGAGTAATAGTCCACGAAACACGTCAGAATTGGCCAAAACTCTCAGTGTTGACGACGGACACATAAACGAACCCCGGGGTTCATCGATCTGGAAATTGCTCTAGGTCCCCAAAATGTTGAGTGATAGTGCACAAAATGGACTAGAATCGGCCAAATATGTGAGTGTTGATCACCGACACGTAAACGCACCAAGGGTTCGTCAATCATCGAAATGACTCCAAGACCCCAAAATAGAGTAATAGTCCAAGAAACGGGCCAGAATCGGCCCAAACTGTGATTGTTGATGACCGACACGTAAGCGCACCTTGGAGTTCGACAACCATGGAAATCGCTTTGGGACCCCAAAACGGTGAGTAATAGTCCATGAAACGGGCCAGAATCAACCAAAACTGTGAGTGTTGATGACCAACACGTAAGCACACCTTGGAGTTCAACAACTATGGAAATCACTTCGGGACCCCAAAACCGTGAGTAATAGTCCACGAAACATGTCAGAATTGGCCAAAACTATGAGTGTTGACGACAGACACATAAATGCACCCTGGGGTTCATCAATCGTGGAAATTGCTCTAGGTCTCCAAAACATTGAGTAATAGTGCACGAAACGGACACGATTCGGCCAAATATGTGAGTGTTGATGATCGACACGTAAACGCACCTTGGGGTTCGTCAATCATGGAAATGACTCCGAGACCCCAAAATAGAGTAGTAGTCCAAGAAACGGGCCAGAATCGTCCCAAACTGGGATTGTTGATGACCGACACGTAAGCGCACCTTGGAGTTCGACAACCATGGAAATCGCTTTGGGACCCCAAAACGGTGAGTAATAGTCCATGAAACGGGCCAGAATCAACCAAAACTGTGAGTGTTGATGACCAACACGTAAGCACACCTTGGAGTTCAACAACTATGGAAATCACTTCGGGACCCCAAAACGGTGAGTAATAGTCCACGAAACCCGTCAGAATTGGCCAAAACTGTCAGTGTTGACGACGGACACATAAATGCACCCTGGGTTCATCAATCGTGGAAATTGCTCTATGTCCCCAAAAGGCTGAGTGATAGTGCACAAAACGGACTAGAATCGGCCGAATATGTGAGTGTTGATCACCGACACGTAAACGCGCCCTGGGGTTCGTCAATCATGGAAATGACTCTGAGATCCCAAAATAGAGTAGTAGTCCAAGAAACGGGCCAGAATCGGCCCAAACTGGGATTGTTGATGACCGACACGTAAGCGCACCTTGGAGTTCGACAACCATGGAAATCGCTTTGGGACCCCAAAACGGTGAGTAATAGTCCATGAAACGGGCCAGAATCGGCCAAAACTGCGAGTGTTGATGACAAACACGTAAGGACACCTTGGGGTTCAACAACTATGGAAATCGCTTCGGGACCCCAAAACGGTGAGTAATAGTCCACGAAACCCGTCAGAATTGGCCAAAACTCTCAGTGTTGACGACGGACACATAAACGAACCCCGGGGTTCATCGATCGTGGAAATTGCTCTAGGTCCCCAAAACGCTGAGTGATAGTGCACAAAACGGACTAGAATCGGCCGAATATGTGAGTGTTGATCACCGACACGTAAACGCACCAAGGGTTCGTCAATCATCGAAATGACTCCAAGACCCCAAAATAGAGTAATAGTCCAAGAAACGGGCCGGAATCGGCCCAAACTGTGATTGTTGATGACCGACATGTAAGCGCACCTTGGAATTCGACAACCATGGAAATCGCTTTGGGACCCCAAAACGGTGAGTAATAGTCCATGAAACGGGCCAGAATCGGCCAAAACTGCGAGTGTTGATGACCAACACGTAAGCACACCTTGGAGTTCAACAACTATGGAAATCACTTCGGGACCCCAAAACCGTGAGTAATAGTCCACGAAACATGTCAGAATTGGCCAAAACTGTGAGTGTTGACGACAGACACATAAATGCACCCCGGGGTTCATCAATCGTGGAAATCCCTCTGGGTCTCCAAAACATTGAGTAATAGTGCACGAAACGGACACGATTCGGCCAAATATGTGAGTGTTGATGACCGACACATAAACGCACCCTGGGGTTCGTCATTCATGGAAATGACTCTGAGACCCCAAAATAGAGTAGTAGTCCAAGAAACGGGCCAGAATCGGCCCAAACTGTGATTGTTGATGGCCGACACGTAAGCGCACCTTGGAGTTCGACAACCATGGAAATCGCTTTGGGACCCCAAAACGGTGAGTAATAGTCCATGAAACGGGCCAGAATCGGCCAAAACTACGAGTGTCGATGACCAACACGTAAGGACATCTTGGGGTTCAACAACTATGGAAATCGCTTCGGGACCCCGAAACGGTGAGTAATAGTCCACGAAACCCGTCAGAATTGGCCAAAACTCTCAGTGTTGACGACGGACACATAAACGAACCCCGGGGTTCATCGATCGTGGAAATTGCTCTAGGTCCCCAAAACGCTGAGTGATAGTGCACAAAACGGACTAGAATCGGCCGAATATGTGAGTGTTGATCACCGACACGTAAACGCACCAAGGGTTCGTCAATCATCGAAATGACTCCAAGACCCCAAAATAGAGTAATAGTCCAAGAAACGGGCCGGAATCGGCCCAAACTGTGATTGTTGATGACCGACATGTAAGCGCACCTTGGAATTCGACAACCATGGAAATCGCTTTGGGACCCCCAAACGGTGAGTAATAGTCCATGAAACGGGCCAGAATCGGCCAAAACTGCGAGTGTTGATGACCAACACGTAAGCACACCTTGGAGTTCAACAACTATGGAAATCACTTCGGGACCCCAATACCGTGAGTAATAGTCCACGAAACATGTCAGAATTGGCCAAAACTGTGAGTGTTGACGACAGACACATAAATGCACCCCGGGGTTCATCAATCGTGGAAATCCCTCTGGGTCTCCAAAACATTGAGTAATAGTGCACGAAACGGACACGATTCGGCCAAATATGTGAGTGTTGATGACCGACACGTAAACGCACCCTGGGGTTCGTCAATCATGGAAATGACTCTGAGACCCCAAAATAGAGTAGTAGTCCAAGAAACGGGCCAGAATCGGCCCAAACTGTGATTGTTGATGACCGACACGTAAGCGCACCTTGGAGTTCGACAACCATGGAAATCGCTTTGGGACCCCAAAACGGTGAGTAATAGTCCATGAAACGGGCCAGAATCGGCCAAAACTACGAGTGTTGATGACCAACACGTAAGGACACCTTGGGGTTCAACAACTATGGAAATCGCTTCGGGACCCCAAAACGGTGAGTAATAGTCCACGAAACCCGTCAGAATTGGCCAAAACTCTCAGTGTTGACGACGGACACATAAACGAACCCCGGGGTTCATCGATCGTGGAAATTGCTCTAGGTCCCCAAAACGCTGAGTGATAGTGCACAAAACGGACTAGAATCGGCCGAATATGTGAGTGTTGATCACCGACACGTAAACGCACCAAGGGTTCGTCAACCATCGAAATGACTCCAAGACCCCAAAATAGAGTAATAGTCCAAGAAACGGGCCAGAATCGGCCCAAACTGTGATTGTTGATGACCGACATGTAAGCGCACCTTGGAATTCGACAACCATGGAAATCGCTTTGGGACCCCAAAACGGTGAGTAATAGTCCATGAAACGGGCCAGAATCGGCCAAAACTGCGAGTGTTGATGACCAACACGTAAGGACACCTTGGGGTTCAACAACTATGGAAATCGCTTCGGGACCACAAAACGGTGAGTAATAGTCCACGAAACATGTCAGAATTGGCCAAAACTGTGAGTGTTGACGACAGACACATAAATGCACCCCGGGGTTCATCAATCCTGGAAATCCCTCTGGGTCTCCAAAACATTGAGTAATAGTGCACGAAACGGACACGATTCGGCCAAATATGTGAGTGTTGATGACCGACACGTAAACGCACCCTGGGGTTCGTCAATCATGGAAATGACTCTGAGACCCCAAAATAGAGTAGTAGTCCAAGAATCGGGCCAGAATCGGCCCAAACTATGATTGTTGATGACCGACACGTAAGCACACCTTGGAGTTCGACAACCATGGAAATCGCTTTGGGACCCCAAAACGGTGAGTAATAGTCCATGAAACGGGCCAGAATCGGCCAAAACTGCGAGTGTTGATGACCAACACGTAAGGACACCTTGGGGTTCAACAACTATGGAAATCGCTTCGGGACCCCAAAACGGTGAGTAATAGTCCACGAAACCCGTCAGAATTGGCCAAAACTCTCAGTGTTGACGACGGACACATAAACGAACCCCGGGGTTCATCGATCGTGGAAATTGCTCTAGGTCCCCAAAACGCTGAGTGATAGTGCACAAAACGGACTAGAATCGGCCGAATATGTGAGTGTTGATCACCGACACGTAAACGCACCAAGGGTTCGTCAATCATCGAAATGACTCCAAGACCCCAAAATAGAGTAATAGTCCAAGAAACGGGCCAGAATCGGCCCAAACTGTGATTGTTGATGACCGACACGTAAGCGCACCTTGGAATTCGACAACCATGGAAATCGCTTTGGGACCCCAAAACGGTGAGTAATAGTCCATGAAACGGGCCAGAATCGGCCAAAACTGCGAGTGTTGATGACCAACACGTAAGGACACCTTGGGGTTTGACAACTATGGAAATCGCTTCGGGACCCCAAAACGGTGAGTAATAGTCCACGAAACCCGTCAGAATTGGCCAAAACTCTCAGTGTTGACGACGGACACATACACGAACCCCGGGGTTCATCGATCGTGGAAATTGATCTAGGTCCCCAAAAGGCTGAGTGATAGTGCACAAAACGGACTAGAATCGGCCGAATATGAGAGTGTTGATCACCGACACGTAAACGCGCCCTGGGGTTCGTCAATCATGGAAATGACTCTGAGACCCCAAAATAGAGTAGTAGTCCAAGAAACGGGCCAGAATCGGCCCAAACTGGGATTGTTGATGACCGACACGTAAGCGCACCTTGGAGTTCGACAACCATGGAAATCGCTTTGGGACCCCAAAACGGTGAGTAATAGTCCATGAAACGGGCCAGAATCGGCCAAAACTGCGACTGTTGATGACCAACACGTAAGGACACCTTGGGGTTTGACAACTATGGAAATCGCTTCGGGACCCCAAAACGGTGAGTAATAGTCCATGAAACGGGCCAGAATCAACCAAAACTGTGAGTGTTGATGACCAACACGTAAGCACACCTTGGAGTTCAACAACTATGGAAATCACTTCGGGACCCCAAAACCGTGAGTAATAGTCCACGAAACATGTCAGAATTGGCCAAAACTGTGAGTGTTGACGACAGACACATAAATGCACCCTGGGGTTCATCAATCGTGGAAATTGCTCTAGGTCTCCAAAACATTGAGTAATAGTGCACGAAACGGACACGATTCGGCCAAATATGTGAGTGTTGATGATCGACACGTAAACGCACCCTGGGGTTCGTCAATCATGGAAATGACTCCGAGACCCCAAAATAGAGTAGTAGTCCAAGAAACGGGCCAGAATCGGCCCAAACTGGGATTGTTGATGACCGACACGTAAGCGCACCTTGGAGTTCGACAACCATGGAGATCGCTTTGGGACCCCAAAACGGTGAGTAATAGTCCATGAAACGGGCCAGAATCAACCAAAACTGTGAGTGTTGATGACCAACACGTAAGCACACCTTGGAGTTCAACAACTATGGAAATCACTTCGGGACCCCAAAACGGTGAGTAATAGTCCACGAAACCCGTCAGAATTGGCCAAAACTGTCAGTGTTGACGACGGACACATAAATGCACCCTGGGTTCATCAATCGTGGAAATTGCTCTAGGTCCCCAAAAGGCTGAGTGATAGTGCACAAAACGGACTAGAATCGGCCGAATATGTGAGTGTTGATCACCGACACGTAAACGCGCCCTGGGGTTCGTCAATCATGGAAATGACTCTGAGACCCCAAAATAGAGTAGTAGTCCAAGAAACGGGCCAGAATCGGCCCAAACTGGGATTGTTGATGACCGACACGTAAGCGCACCTTGGAGTTCGACAACCATGGAAATCGCTTTGGGACCCCAAAACGGTGAGTAATAGTCCATGAAACGGGCCAGAATCTGCCAAAACTGCGAGTGTTGATGACCAACACGTAAGCACACCTTGGAGTTCAACAACTATGGAAATCGCTTCGGGACCCCAAAACGGTGAGTAATAGTCCACGAAACCCGTCAGAATTGGCCAAAACTCTCAGTGTTGACGACGGACACATAAACGAACCCCGGGGTTCATCGATCGTGGAAATTGCTCTAGGTCCCCAAAACGCTGAGTGATAGTGCACAAAACGGACTAGAATCGGCCGAATATGTGAGTGTTGATCACGGACACGTGAACGCACCAAGGGTTCGTCAATCATCGAAATGACTCCAAGACCCCAAAATAGAGTAATAGTCCAAGAAACGGGCCAGAATCGGCCCAAACTGTGATTGTTGATGACCGACACGTAAGCGCACCTTGGAATTCGACAACCATGGAAATCGCTTTGGGACCCCAAAACGGTGAGTAATAGTCCATGAAACGGGCCAGAATCGGCCAAAACTGCGAGTGTTGATGACCAACACGTAAGCACACCTTGGAGTTCAACAACTATGGAAATCACTTCGGGACCCCAAAACCGTGAGTAATAGTCCACGAAACATGTCAGAATTGGCCAAAACTGTGAGTGTTGACGACAAACACATAAATGCACCCCGGGGTTCATCAATCGTGGAAATCCCTCTGGGTCTCCAAAACATTGAGTAATAGTGCACGAAACGGACACGATTCGGCCAAATATGTGAGTGTTGATGACCGACACGTAAACGCACCCTGGGGTTCGTCAATCATGGAAATAACTCTGAGACCCCAAAATAGAGTAGTAGTCCAAGAAACGGGCCAGAATCGGCCCAAACTGTGATTGTTGATGACCGACACGTAAGCGCACCTTGGAGTTCGACAACTATGGAAATCGCTTTGGGACCCCAAAACGGTGAGTAATAGTCCATGAAACGGGCCAGAATCGGCCAAAACTGCGAGTGTTGATGACCAACACGTAAGGACACCTTGGGGTTCAACAACTATGGAAATCGCTTCGGGACCCCAAAATGGTGAGTAATAGTCCATGAAACCCGTCAAAAGTTGCCAAAACTCTCAGTGTTGACGACGGACACATAAACGAACCCCGGGGTTCATTGATCGTGGAAATTGCTCTAGGTCCCCAAAACGCTGAGTGATAGTGCACAAAACGGACAAGAATCGGCCGAATATGTGAGTGTTGATCACCGACACGTAAACGCACCAAGGGTTCGTCAATCATCGAAATGACTCCAAGACCCCAAAATAGAGTAATAGTCCAAGAAACGGGCCAGAATCTGCCCAAACTGTGATTGTTGATGACCGACACATAAGCGCACCTTGGAATTCGACAACCATGGAAATCGCTTTGGGACCCCAAAACGGTGAGTAATAGTCCATGAAACGGGCCAGAATCGGCCAAAACTGCGAGTGTTCATGACCAACACGTAAGCACACCTTGGAGTTCAACAACTATGGAAATCACTTCGGGACCCCAAAACCGTGAGTAATAGTCCACGAAACATGTCAGAATTGGCCAAAACTGTGAGTGTTGACGACAGACACATAAATGCACCCCGGGGTTCATCAATCGTGGAAATCCCTCTGGGTCTCCAAAACATTGAGTAATAGTGCACGAAACGGACACGATTCGGCCAAATATGTGAGTGTTGATGACCGACACGTAAACGCACCCTGGGGTTCGTCATTCATGGAAATGACTCTGAGACCCCAAAATAGAGTAGTAGTCCAAGAAACGGGCCAGAATCGGCCCAAACTGTGATTGTTGATGGCCGACACGTAAGCGCACCTTGGAGTTCGACAACCATGGAAATCGCTTTGGGACCCCAAAACGGTGAGTAATAGTCCATGAAACGGGCCAGAATCGGCCAAAACTACGAGTGTCGATGACCAACACGTAAGGACATCTTGGGGTTCAACAACTATGGAAATCGCTTCGGGACCCCGAAACGGTGAGTAATAGTCCACGAAACCCGTCAGAATTGGCCAAAACTCTCAGTGTTGACGACGGACACATAAACGAACCCCGGGGTTCATCGATCGTGGAAATTGCTCTAGGTCCCCAAAACGCTGAGTGATAGTGCACAAAACGGACTAGAATCGGCCGAATATGTGAGTGTTGATCACCGACACGTAAACGCACCAAGGGTTCGTCAATCATCGAAATGACTCCAAGACCCCAAAATAGAGTAATAGTCCAAGAAACGGGCCGGAATCGGCCCAAACTGTGATTGTTGATGACCGACATGTAAGCGCACCTTGGAATTCGACAACCATGGAAATCGCTTTGGGACCCCAAAACGGTGAGTAATAGTCCATGAAACGGGCCAGAATCGGCCAAAACTGCGAGTGTTGATGACCAACACGTAAGGACACCTTGGGGTTCAACAACTATGGAAATCGCTTCGGGACCCCAAAACTGTGAGTAATAGTCCACGAAACCCGTCAGAATTGGCCAAAACTCTCAGTGTTGACGACGGACACATAAACGAACCCCGGGGTTCATCGATCGTGGAAATTGCTCTAGGTCCCCAAAACGCTGAGTGATAGTGCACAAAACGGACTAGAATCGGCCGAATATGTGAGTGTTGATCACCGACACGTAAACGCACCAAGGGTTCGTCAATCATCGAAATGACTCCAAGACCCCAAAATAGAGTAATAGTCCAAGAAACGGGCCAGAATCGGCCCAAACTGTGATTGTTGATGACCGACACGTAAGCGCACCTTGGAATTCGACAACCATGGAAATCGCTTTGGGACCCCAAAACGGTGAGTAATAGTCCATGAAACGGGCCAGAATCGGCCAAAACTGCGAGTGTTGATGACCAACACGTAAGCACACCTTGGAGTTCAACAACTATGGAAATCGCTTCGGGACCCCAAAACCGTGAGTAATAGTCCACGAAACCCGTCAGAATTGGCCAAAACTCTCAGTGTTGACGACAGACACATAAATGCACCCTGGGGTTCATCAATCGTGGAAATTGCTCTAGGTCTCCAAAACATTGAGTGATAGTGCACAAAACGGACTAGAATCGGCCAAATATGTGAGTGTTGATGATCGACACGTAAACGCACCCTGGGGTTCGTCAATCATGGAAATGACTCTGAGACCCCAAAATAGAGTAGTAGTCCAAGAAACGGGCCAGAATCGGCCCAAACTGTGATTGTTGATGACCGACATGTAAGCGCACCTTGGAGTTCGACAACTATGGAAATCGCTTTGGGACCCCAAAACGGTGAGTAATAGTCCATGAAACGGGCCAGAATCGGCCAAAACTGCGAGTGTTGATGACCAACACGTAAGGACACCTTGGAGTTCAACAACTATGGAAATCGCTTCGGGACCCCAAAACGGTGAGTAATAGTCCACGAAACCCGTCAGAATTGGCCAAAACTCTCAGTGTTGACGACGGACACATAAACGAACCCCGGCGTTCATCGATCGTGGAAATTGCTCTAGGTCCCCAAAACGCTGAGTGATAGTGCACAAAACGGACTAGAATCGACCGAATATGTGATTGTTGATCACCGACACGTAAACGCGCCCTGGGGTTCGTCAATCATGGAAATGGCTCCGAGACCCCAAAATAGAGTAGTAGTCCAAGAAACGGGCCAGAATCGGCCCAAACTGTGATTGTTGATGACCGACACGTAAGCGCACCTTGGAGTTCGACAACCATGGAAATCGCTTCGGGACCCCAAAACGGTGAGTAATAGTCCATGAAACGGGCCAGAATCAACCAAAACTGCGAGTGTTGATGACCAACACGTAAGCACACCTTGGAGTTCAACAACTATGGAAATTGCTTCGGGACCCCAAAACCGTGAGTAATAGTCCACGAAACCCGTCAGAATTGGCCAAAACTCTCAGTGTTGACGACGGACACATAAACGAAGCCCGGGGTTCACCGATCGTGGAAATTGCTCTAGGTCCCGAAAACGCTGAGTGATAGTGCACAAAACGGACTAGAATCGGCCGAATATGTGAGTGTTGATCACCGACACGTAAACGCACCAAGGGTTCGTCAATCATCGAAATGACTCCAAGACCCTAAAATAGAGTAATAGTCCAAGAAACGGGCTAGAATTGGCCCAAACTGTGATTGTTGATGACCGACACGTAAGCGCACCTTGGAATTCGACAACCATGGAAATCGCTTTGGGACCCCAAAACGGTGAGTAATAGTCCATGATCCGGGCCAGAATCGTCCAAAACTGCGAGTGTTGATGACCAACGCGTAAGGACACCTTAGGGTTCAACAACTATGGAAATCGCTTCGGGACCCCAAAACGGTGAGTAATAGTCCACGAAACACGTCAGAATTGGCCAAAACTCTCAGTGTTGACGACGGACACATAAACGAACCCCGGGGTTCATCGATCTGGAAATTGCTCTAGGTCCCCAAAATGCTGAGTGATAGTGCACAAAACGGACTAGAATCGGCCAAATATGTGAGTGTTGATCACCGACACGTAAACGCACCAAGGGTTCGTCAATCATCGAAATGACTCCAAGACCCCAAAATAGAGTAATAGTCCAAGAAACGGGCCAGAATCGGCCCAAACTGTGATTGTTGATGACCGACATGTAAGCGCACCTTGGAATTCGACAACCATGGAAATCGCTTTGGGACCCCAAAACGGTGAGTAATAGTCCATGAAACGGTCAGAATCGGCCAAAACTGCGAGTGTTGATGACCAACACGTAAGCACACCTTGGAGTTCAACAACTATGGAAATCGCTTCGGGACCCCAAAACCGTGAGTAATAGTCCACGAAACCCGTCAGAATTGGCCAAAACTCTCAGTGTTCACGACAGACACATAAATGCACCCTGGGGTTCATCAATCGTGGAAATTGCTCTAGGTCTCCAAAACATTGAGTGATAGTGCACAAAACGGACTAGAATCGGCCAAATATGTGAGTGTTGATGATCGACACGTAAACGCACCCTGGGGTTCGTCAATCATGGAAATGACTCTGAGACCCCAAAATAGAGTAGTAGTCCAAGAAACGGGCAAGAATCGGCCCAAACTGTGATTGTTGATGACCGACATGTAAGCGCACCTTGGAGTTCGACAACTATGGAAATCGCTTTGGGACCCCAAAACGGTGAGTAATAGTCCATGAAACGGGACAGAATCGGCCAAAACTGCGAGTGTTGATGACCAACACGTAAGGACACCTTGGAGTTCAACAACTATGGAAATCGCTTCGGGACCCCAAAACGGTGAGTAATAGTCCACGAAACCCGTCAGAATTGGCCAAAACTCTCAGTGTTGACGACGGACACATAAACGAACCCCGGGGTTCATCGATCGTGGAAATTGCTCTAGGTCCCCAAAACGCTGAGTGATAGTGCACAAAACGGACTAGAATCGACCGAATATGTGATTGTTGATCACCGACACGTAAACGCGCCCTGGGGTTCGTCAATCATGGAAATGGCTCTGAGACCCCAAAATAGAGTAGTAGTCCAAGAAACGGGCCAGAATCGGCCCAAACTGTGATTGTTGATGACCGACACGTAAGCGCACCTTGGAGTTCGACAACCATGGAAATCGCTTCGGGACCCCAAAACGGTGAGTAATAGTCCATGAAACGGGCCAGAATCAACCAAAACTGCGAGTGTTGATGACCAACACGTAAGCACACCTTGGAGTTCAACAACTATGGAAATTGCTTCGGGACCCCAAAACCGTGAGTAATAGTCCACGAAACCCGTCAGAATTGGCCAAAACTCTCAGTGTTGACGACGGACACATAAACGAAGCCCGGGGTTCACCGATCGTGGAAATTGCTCCAGGTCCCGAAAACGCTGAGTGATAGTGCACAAAACGGACTAGAATCGGCCGAATATGTGAGTGTTGATCACCGACACGTAAACGCATCAACGGTTCGTCAATCATCGAAATGACTCCAAGACCCCAAAATAGAGTAATAGTCCAAGAAACGGGCCAGAATTGGCCCAAACTGTGATTGTTGATGACCGACACGTAAGCGCACCTTGGAATTCGACAACCATGGAAATCGCTTTGGGACCCCAAAACGGTGAGTAATAGTCCATGAACCGGGCCAGAATCGGCCAAAACTGCGAGTGTTGATGACCAACGCGTAAGGACACCTTAGGGTTCAACAACTATGGAAATCGCTTCGGGACCCCAAAACGGTGAGTAATAGTCCACGAAACACGTCAGAATTGGCCAAAACTCTCAGTGTTGACGACGGACACATAAACGAACCCCGGGGTTCATCGATCTGGAAATTGCTCTAGGTCCCCAAAATGCTGAGTGATAGTGCACAAAACGGACTAGAATCGGCCAAATATGTGAGTGTTGATCACCGACACGTAAACGCACCAAGGGTTCGTCAATCATCGAAATGACTCCAAGACCCCAAA